>NW_013666481.1:354978-366461 GCF_000517525.1 Limulus polyphemus
AGGTGTATATTTCTCGTAAATGTCTGTTTAAGGTAGTTTCTAAAATTCATCATGCTTGGAAAACCAAGTAATTTTGAACAAACTCAACGAAATATTATTCGTTTTGGTCGAGCGAATGGCTGCAAGCATGTGTTTGAGGCTATATATGGCGAGCAGTTCATGAAACAGTTTGTCTGCTTGCAAATGTGAAAATGTTTTAAAAAATAAACTATCAATGCCGTTTATTCCAAAACTTAACATGACTCCACTTAAACAGAGACAATTACTTATAGTACATTTGCTGAATACAAAAGTTAGTTTATTGTTAAGCATAATAATAGTATCCCACAATTTGAAATTACATTTAATGAAACATGATAGTATTTGATATTTTATCATATTACCACTAACATTTCAATTCCAACTATGCAACCATGCATAAAGTTGTATTTTTTTTATTCACTACGTCTTTCAATCTAACTAATTCAGTGTTGATAACGTATCATTGAAGAGAAATTTCAACTTCGTGACTCATACAACGGTTGGTATTAGCTAAATGTCTATGCGACACACAATGGTACTGTAACAGCTGAATCGGAAAGTTCTGATTAAATTTATAGGGAAATATTCAAGCTAATAAAACGTATTAGGATATTATAACAGTCAAGTTTTTTAAATGAACAGAAATGTTTCACGACTGTATCACTTTTAAATTTACATAATGTATTGACATGTTACTGAAGACCGTAATGTTCTTCTTTTACTAATAATATATATATAGATGTTGATTAAATAAAAATTGAATCTTTAAATAAGTTTTAACACAAAGGATTGGATAATTTGTATTAAAATGATTTTGAATACACCAATCAGGAAGTTACGTGACAATTGTAGCTGATATAAAGTCCCGGTAGAACGACATGTATGAGAGTTTGTCATTGATTAGCATCGTGTGGTTAGTGTACGTCACTGACAATTGTAGCTGATATAAAGTCCCGGTAGAACGACATGTATGAGACTTTGTCATTGATTAGCATCGTGTGGTTAGTGTACGTCACTGACAATTGTAGCTGATATAAAGTCCCGGTAGAACGACATGTATGAGAGTTTGTCATTGATTAGCATCGTGTGGTTAGTGTACGTCACTGACAATTGTAGCTGATATAAAATCCCGGTAGAACGACATGTATGAGAGTTTGTCATTGATTAGCATCGTGTGGTTAGTGTATGTCACTGAAAATTGATCGCTTTTGGAATAGTTTGTACCAGCTATATCCGACGCAAAATATTCACATATCCAGTTCATAAAGATGTGTTCATAACGTGGACTTCGAATTTCCAACATTGAGAACGTATCCATTGTGCGTAATGGCATTGGAAATATGTATCAAAATGGGACCCAGGGTCATGTAGAAAAAGACCTACAATAAGTCGTATCCAAGCCATGGTAAGAAAAGTGCGACGTCTTGTAACAGGTGGGAATCTACGAACATAAAGATCAGTGACAAAAGGTGTCCACGTATCCTAGACAACAGTACGAAACATAATACAGAAACATCTCTGCCTGGAAAAGTTACACAAGTCACGTGCACAAAAGTTGTTTCCACTTCATAACTGTTCAACCATCGTATACCCCAAACAGCTGGAGAATGAAATGGGTATCATGCTATTCCACACGAAGTTATACCGGCTAAGTCGACTATGGGTTTCAAGTTCAAGTATAGTTAACAATGGATCAGTAGGAAACGTTGTTCAATTTTATTGTCAAGACCACGATAGATACAATTAACTATATTGTCATATTCTATTATAATTTTAACAATACATTCTTTATTCAGTCCTTTAGTGTTTTTAAAGAAAACGAAGAAGAATGTATAACAGTATTTCAATCACACTATGTCCACCATATACATTACCGACAATGCGTTTCGCTCAATACAGAGCCCATCAGTCCAGCTGGGATAAAACAAACACATTAGTGGTCAGAATACTATTTGTATAAGCTTTGTACGCAAAAACGTTCTTCTATAAAGTTTATTTTGTACACCAGGTTACAATATTAGCAAATAACGACTGAGTTTACATTTTCATGCCGAAACATTTAAATATGTTTTTTTTATGAACTTAATTGAATTGAGAGCTTCAAGCTTCGCCTTCACGTCTTGTTAAAATACATGTAAGAAAAATATTTGCTCACTAAGATAAAAAAAGAGAATCAATCTTCGTTGATAAGAATATAAAAAAGCCTCAAATAGTATTACAAATTTCAAGCATGAAGACAAACACGACCTAAATTACTTTTTTACTTTAACACAACTGATTAAAATAATTTTTCTTTTTTTATATAAAGTGGATTTATATCGAGTTCTTATTGACAGGTTTTGAGAATAATATATTATGTAATAAGATTATTTTAAAGACAATCCACAAAGGCGTCAATAAAATAGATGTTATGACAGTCTTAGTGGCCAGGTGTGGCCTCATGGTTATCGTATCAAGATGCAGACTGAAAGGTCTGGGGTTTGAGACGTCATGAAAGCATGCTCTGCACTTTCAACAGTGGGCACTTTACAAAGTAACAGTCAAACCATTTATTTAATTGAAAGAGTTGAACAAACTCCTTTTGGCGACTGGTATTGCTGGCTGACTGCCTTACCTCTGGTCAGTAATTCAAAATTAGGAACAACCATACCTGAACCTAAAGGGTCTCTGACCTAGAAATTTAACCCATGTGCACGTAAGATGCAGTTGAGGTTTACAAATTTTTATTAGATAGTCTTAGATTACCAAAAATACATTGTGGTGTGAGGTTTTATGTATAGCTGTATATATATGCTTATATGATTAACCTGTACACAAAAAGATACAGTTTTTCAACAAAACGGTATCGACTCCGTATAACATGTGCACATGAGAAAAAATATATATATACTGTATAGCAACAAATATATTGTAAAATTAAACTATCCATACATAGTGAAACTCATTTTATCTAATTAATTTGCTTTGATTTGATAATTATCATTTATTTTTCCTTATTATTGTTGAAAGCCTATCTAGATTTTCTTTAGTTACAATAACTTAATATAAGATGTTTCTGGTTAAATATTCAAAAGTGCCAAATTTTTGATATGGAAAAAAATGTATATGTAATTTGCAAATATTTGTGTTAAATTTGAAAGAAATCAGTTTTTTTGTTGTTGTTGTTGTTTTTTTTGTTTTTTTTTGCACAGGCAAGTGACAAAACAATTATCCTTTTGAGGAATTAAGTGATAAACATATTAATACAGTCAATACGTAACGGCCTAAAATAACACGCCGCTACAACCAGGGTTCGAAAAATGTATTAAACTGTAAGAAAACTATGAATAAAATTTAGCAATTGCCAAAAACGCAGTTAATAAACACGTGCCAGGCGAGGCTTGATATTAATGTTAATGAACAATAAAATATAAATATCAACATTAATTATTTCAGATAATGGAATCAGAAAAAAGAACCAGAAGAGGAAAAAAACTAATTCCAAAAAACAGCAACAACAACACAATATTACAAAATCACCTTTCTATATTAATAACAATATCGACTTATAAACAGCAACAACAACACAATATTACAAAATCACCTTTCTATATTAATAACAATATCGACTTATAAACAGCAACAACAACACAATATTACAAAATCACCTTTCTATATTAATAACAATATCGACTTATAAACAGCAACAACAACACAATATTACAAAATCACCTTTCTATATTAATAACAATATCGACTTATAAACAGCAATAATTCACTAATTATATCATTCGCTAACTACCTCGTGACTCAGTTTAAGAAGCTTATGGCAGGGTATTTATTCACTGCGTTAAGTCACGAGAGTGCATCTCATGGGATCATAAATTTACATAATATATTGATATATTAATAATATATGTACATCACTGCTAGGAAAGTTGGTTTCAGTTTCATAATCCATACATATTTATTCAAAATAAACGTGATCAGCTAGAAGAGAAGGTGACTTAGCGTTTTAGTGTAACTAAAAAAGTAGATTTTATGTTATTAATCAAAATTTTGATTGTACTTTGTTTCACACAATTAATTATCATAATATTTACGTTTTTAAATTTCAGTGCTGTTTGTTAATCGCCAAGAATTATTCTATAGTTAATTATGGAAATTTAACTTCAATGCAACATTGTTTTAGTGTAATAGAATTTTTGAAGATATTTTACAATCCGGAAGGGGAGAGTGTTTTAGGCTGTTTTGTTTACATGTACACGTTTGCAGCACTGTTGTTTCACCAAAAAGATGTTTGACGCCACGTGATGATTGTGTGGCATAATGAGTCGAACTTTCTTGAAAGTATAGGAAATGACTTTTGCAGTTTAAGAATGCGAGTTAAATTAGAATATATCATTAATTACTGAGTTGCTAAATTATTAAGAGGGCGTGTAAGTTACGGTGTGAAAGTTATACAGTTCAGTTTTTTTGTATTTTGAATTTATGTTTGCGATGCAGTAACATGGGTACGAGAAATACCATGCGTAGGACAAAATCAGCAACTAAGTGTAATTGCTATTCGGGCCTATTGCTTGGTGAAAGTTAGGTTACTTACACTAAATGTGGAATTTGTAGGCAAAAATAAAATGCTTTCATTATCTTCAAGTAGACTGGAATTTTGAATTATTTGGCAAAAATATAAACGCAAAGAACCCGCCCAACCACAGAAACCGTTACAATACTACTGAAGTGTGAAGTTAAAATTTTTACAACTTTGAATGGCAATCAACTGTTTTGAGACATATATTCATAAAGATGAGCTCGGGCTTTCCTGATGTGTCACATATAATCAATTTTAATTACTCTAAGCAATTTTCGTACGACTCATCACTAATACAGCTATAACATTAATTTCTTTTTTTTACTATTTAAAGGGCTAAGAAAACATACTTTTTACAATATAATTATATACTTTACAATTGTTATGTTGTTAACATTCTAACCCAAGTTATGATTTGTCTATTAATATGTCTATCTATTCACGTGCACAAATAAAACAGGTCACTTGTCTATAAATTTATATCAGACACAAAAAAGTTAGCACTGCTTTTGCACACATCAATACATTAAGTATATTACATTGATATATATATTTATATGAGACTTAAAAAAACTAAGCCTATCCTTTTGTTCACCTAAAACATAATCACATAGGATGAATTGTGGGGCCACCACGAACAAGAAGGAATAGACAAAACGACGTGACTCAGTACACGCATTTGATTTAACAAAAGTAGCATAGCTTTTTCTGTTCATTTACTTTACAACGCAAGCACTTGATTCTATTATGTAAGCATGTTATTGAGCTTAGATTTAGGTTATGAAAAGAGTATAATTTTTCATGATAATAAATTGCTTCCAGCCAACCATTTAAATTATAAATATGTGGTTATCAGTTTTTATAGTGATAGAGTTTATACAGTGATACCACGCACGCACACAGGGGGGTTCGGCCGAACCCCAATTTTTGTGGTGTAAAAATATGCTTATATAGTTATAGCGCAGCTGCTTATGGTATACAACATTTTCTTGATAGTCTACATTCTTCTGATGAAGCATTCGCATTTTTTTGGCTTGAAGTAGTCGTATGAAAAGGCTTCTGTTGGCACTTTATAATTGGAAGGCCGAAACCGTATTGCTACAGTCAGAGTTTGTAAGCTGGAGTCTTTACAGTAGGTGTACGTGACAAGTTGGCGATGATGAGTTGTACACAAACCAAAGAAACACTGAGTGATCTAGCTTTAATACATACTCATTATGACACTGCTATCAACATTGAAACTGTTTGTAAGTTATTTATGGAAAAGCACCACAAAGCAATAGAGCATGCTAACATGTTATTTAAGAAGTGCATACATGTACCTATTTGATAGACAATCTTTGACATAGCTAATACATTATCGTTGTACAGAGATGTTTAAATTAGTAATATAATCTAACATTTAATAACTACTCTACATGTACATAGTACAGTACTTTACTATAATAAAACATACATATTTATGCTAATTTAAGTCTAGCTCCCCTTGCAGTGTCACAATAGAACGATGATTTCTTGACTTTTCATTGGGTGTGTATGGATTTTATGTGAACAGCCATGCAATTGTTTAAGTTATATTTCATTTAAAATTGCTCCCAGATTTAATCTCAAACCCTTACTTTTTAAAAATTTGTGGGGGCATGCTCCCAGCCCCCCGTAGCATTAGTATATTTTGCATACTGATTGTGCTTCACATAATATGTGCTGACTTTTGACCTCACAATTTAGAACCCCCTTTCAAACATTCTGTGCACGGGCCTGGATACGATTTGTGCTTAGTCACCATGAGCCTTTTTAGTTTAACAAGGTTTCTGAAACAGAGGTAAACAACGTATATCAGGATGACAAAGATTATGAGCTTTGCTTTTAGGGTTAACATCTGGTGAGTACTGGTGTGATTAGCGAGTTGTCAATAGATATAGCACCTGTGAAGTTGCAAGTATTTCGAGAGAAGCCTGGAACTGTACTTAGTGCTTGCGAACCCCGAATATGGTAATTCTATGGGGATCGGGGAGAGGAGGGAAGGTATGACCTCCAGAAAATGTGGCATTTATAAACTTCAAATGGAGCAAGTCCTAAAATATACATGTAAAACGCAGACACGTGGTGTATGACGACATTAAAACTCTTAAAAAGATGACACTGGGTGGATGGAGCTGATAACCTCGTACTTTTTGGTACCTCTGTCTATGTTCATTATAATGAAAAACTGTACGTTTTAAAGTTAGGTTAACACTAGTTTCAGTAGCATGTCTATATTATAGAAAAGTACGTTAGTTGTGTGCAATATAAATAAATGTAAAAAATATACGTATTTTACAAGTGAAACACACGTACAAAATTACGTAGTTTTTTCATTTAAGCCTGTGATAATGTTTTAATGTACGTTGCTACAAAGATAGCTCTAGGTTTTTAACATCTAATGTAAAGATAGAGCGATGAGGCAATTTAATTTATGAATAGAAAAATAAAAGAAATACATCATCCTAGTTTGAGAGCTCATCCATTAGTATTCAAAATGTACTAGATTTATACTATAAAAGAAGTAAATTGTTTTAACTATTTAAAGTAGTGAAATAAAAGAGAAAGAGATAAGTAAGATAAATGTATAGTGGATGTTATTTAACATTGTTGTAATAGTTTTATATTACACCAACAATGCTGAATATTAATTGATGACAAGTGAAAAATACGGGTGTTAAATCCATCACGTGGAAAAGATTAAAAGCATCTCATTTTGTTTCTGAGTATGACTAATGTCACTACATTCATAAGTTCCTTTAAGTAGATGTTAATGTTTTAGAGTAACTTCAGGATAACTAACAATGGCCACGAGTCATGAATATGAATTACGAGTCACTCATTAGTCCGTAATACGTACTCTCAGTTGCTTGTGAACCACTAAGCACTGATCATTCTCACCAACGTCTATCATATATAAATAGTATGTCTAATATATCGTCACCTGTCAGTGAAGATATCTGGTAGGTTATTAAATGATAATTTCAACATATTAAATATAGGTAAGTTATTAATACTGAAAACATCATACATGCAAGATGGGTAATTAGAAGTAGTAGGTAAAGGTCATCTCTGAGATATTGTGTTGAAATCGAGTGAGATGAAGAGGCAATATGATTAAACATTATATGATTGTTCCTGGATGTGCCATGCCTGAAACCTGAAGAAGGCTGTTCTAAAAGACCAATCAAAGCGGCTGCAGCCAATGATGGAACTGTACCATGTTTGAATTCATCATCAGGAACTAATCCGAGATGGTCACATCCAATAGAGGGCACCATCTTTTTCCACTATAGAATTGTTTATGTCCAGTGCTGTGGTGATTCTTCAAAGTTGAGTTTGCTCATAAAACAGCAAACGCTCTCCATACTTTTGTTGTAGGGGAGGGATTCATTTGTTTTTTGTCAAAAGCTTTTCCTCTGGTGGTAGATTATTTTAATTATTTCGGTTAAATACAACTGATTGTTTTGTGTAGTATCTATAATTTTTCCGACTTAAAGAATGTATTCAAAGCATGTTTTTCTATGTTTAACAATTCCTGCTACACAAGCGCCTGTAAACTAAACATAAAAACTAGAATAATACTAAGCACCATTCCAAAGTCCAATATTTGAATATGCCACTATCTTTACACTTGTTATTCCCCCTGTGGCTCAGCATCATGCTTACAGTCTTATAACGCTAAAAACACAGATAGAACAAATAGCCCATTGTATAGCTCTGTGCTTAACTACAAACAAACAAACAAACTTTACACTTGTTTTTCATTTCGATTGTTTTATTGGACGATCTAACAATAACTTGAGCTTTACCGTCCAGGAAGCAACATCATTAGTGTATATGAGTACGCTGGAAATAGTTTCATGTTAATATTCTTGATAATGTTTACAGGAATTTCATTAGACACAGACATTAATATACCTCGAAATTTCTTTAGCAAAATGCCAACCAGATATTACAGTTTCAATAAATCTCTTACTATGTCTATTCCTACTCCTTACCTCAAAGTAGACTTGCCTTACAAAATTATATATAACTAAATTTTACAAGTATTTTGAAAACTAATCACATCACTGAACTCACAATAAATAATTATTGACATAAACTATACCTAATGATATGCATCTCTACTATTACCTTTAATAAAGACCAATTCACAAAGAAACCAGTCCCATTACTGCTGTTCATGTGGTAGTTCAATAAAACTGGACTGGAATAAAAATATAACAACAATAAAAAAGGTTGTGAAAATATTTTATCAGTATAAGTACTAACAGTGCAGCAAGACAGGTGCGAGTAGAAGTGTTAGTAACTAGCTGGAGTACTCGTCCCCTGGACATAAGTTATGTAAATTCATGATTAATGAAAGGTTGTCTTAAGACATGAAAAATTGCTTCCCTTCCAAAGGAGATGAGGTAGTGGTAAAAAACGCAAAAACGCCCATAAAAACCGGAAAAATCAAAATGCAAAACTGAAAATTTGTATGCACCTCTGCATGGACCTAATGAAGCCCCATACCAATTGTAGTGAAGATCCATCCACATCCTGCGAAGTAGTTACATGGACATGCAACAGACAAGAGACAGTACTATTATATTTATATAGATACAGATGTCATGTGTTTTTCCCAGGTTTTTCGTCAAGCATGCATTGTCGTTCCTAGTTTTACTCATACGATGTGTTTGAAATACATTGTACGTAACTTCAACTTTGTTACATAGATACTTGTCTTCCGGTGGGTCATCTTGGGCTCAATTCCCCGTGGTGGAGAGAGGATAGCGCATGGGCCATCTTGGGCTCAATTCCCCGTGGTGGAGAGAGGATAGCGCATGGGTCATCTTGGGCTCAATTCCCCGTGGTGGAGAGAGGATAGCGCAGATAGCCTATTGTGTAGGTTTGCGCTAAAATAAACAAACCAAAGAAAAGATAAAGTAATTTGAATACATATTTATACAATGGATGATAGAATCCAAATACATATTTATACAATGGATGATAGAATCCAAATACATATTTATACAATGGATGATAGAATCCAAATACATATTTATACAATGGATGAAAGAATCCAAATACATATTTATACAATGGATGATAGACTCCAAATACATATTTATACAATGGATGATAGAATCCAAATACATATTTATACAATGGATGATAGAATCCAAATGATTATACGTAATTTTACAGATTCACAATAAATTATCTAAATTAACGAATTCTGCAAGTTTCTTTTCCACGTTCGAAATAAACAAAGGTTAAAATGAAATAATAATTTCCTTTACTCGGCGCTAAAGGTAAATTACCTACTAAGTTTGCACGCGTTCGGAAAAACTCGCTTACACTAGTTAATCTGATAGTTTATACTTCCAAACTTTTCCTATACACTTGTTAGGTTTCAAGAATTATTACTTCAACAAAACGTATATTAAATCAAATAATAATAATAATATCTTTAAAAACTGTAACAGCACATAATCTGTATATTTCTAAAGAAATTGAAGGTTAGGTATGCATCAACCGGCTAAACATCACGCATAGACTCATCTTTAAAACTCCGGGAAGCTTTTATCCAAATATAAATGAATATCGAGAAATTGAAAGGTACAACCTCAGAACAACTTATCGGATCTATAGAAAGATGAGTTAGTTTAAAACAATTTTGAACATATCAATCAGTATGTCACATGACGCCGTGTATCTAAGCTATATTTTGACACTATTTGGCGGATCCTAGGCACTGTAATATAATTTAAAATTGATTGATTTTTGAGAAAGAGCATGTAATAGTCCTTTCCGACGTAATATATTCGTTCAAACCAATCATAAAGATATATTCAGACTGGTGAATTTACTTTACAATGCTATTAAATACAAAAGATTTCCTCGTCTTAGAAAAATCTACGAAATGTGGTTCACCAGATCCACCCAGAAAGTGACGTGCTACAAATAGGAACCCAAACCGTGGTAAGTATTGTAACAAGTGAGAACTCACGAAAGTAAAGGTCAGTGACAAAAGCCGTCCACGTGTCACAGATAACGGTACACAAGATGATCTCCGATTGGAAAAGCAAGTTACATCTACACAATTGCTTCCATGCCACATACATTCATGTGTCGCAAACCTCAAGCAGCTGGAGAACGAAACATTTATTCACCTATTCCAAATGAAGACATAACAGTCAAGTCGCTTGACGCACTTCCTATAGATTTCTGTGTGATTAGACTGTTGATATGGGCGCTTGGAAATCGTCATTCTCGAATACTGGATGTTGAATGGAAAGCCTGCAGAGAGAAATGGTGTGCTTTGAACATAACAAACTAACAACAAAGCTTTTTGCAATAGAATGTGTGTTGCAGGGCTATTATAAATATGTACGGTTGTTATACAGCATAGGACAGAATGTGATGTCATGGATTGTATCGACATGGTAAGGCTTTAAATTCGTATTAATATAATGTACTCAACCTTTGCATATGTTCATACTTAAAATTAGTTGAATCATGCATTATGTATAAGAGTATAATATTCTGGTAATGTTCCACGTTTTTTGTTGTTATTTTAAGAAACAATAATACGCTATAGAAGCAGAAAAGCAAGGCTTAGTTCTTCTCTCTATCCATCAGTAACACGACACTCGACGAATGAACAAAAATAGTTCATGTCTAATTATACTGAACAATCAAATTTTCTGTTTGTTTGAGATTTTTTCGCTTCACCCTCCCCAATTTTGAACTGGTAAACTCGATAGAAGGTAGCTTGGTCAACAGCAGTAACCCACGGCACAAAAATGCGAAGTGCGCTTTTGGGCACCAGACGTGAACCACGAACTCTTACAGTCACAGTCCATTTATGCCTAGCAGAGGTCCG
>NW_013666481.1:366471-367564 GCF_000517525.1 Limulus polyphemus
CAGAGGTCCGCAAAATATTTGCGGTTAAATTATAGTATCTTTATTGCAACAGTACTTCTTTAAATACAGGATTTCTAGAATAATACAAAAGAATTCTAATCCCAAACACTGAAATCTATAAGTCAACTTTTCTTAAGCTTAACATTAATTAAGCCTATATTAAGTGAGGCCTATATTCGATAAAGTGATAAGTTAACACTGTAACTTGTGTACGTTTTTTGCTTTAGTTTAGTTAGGGCTAAACTTTACCATACTTAATACTATGAGTAATAGACTTATAATGTTATTCTACAATCTAGCCTTAGACCTAACGTATATTTACACCCGTCTTTTGTTTACATTCGTTGAAATAAAGAGCGCGCGCATTTTCAGGACAGACAAAAACTGAGTGTTATAATAACAGCTTTTTCCTTGTACATATGTAATTCTTTCTTCCAGAGAAGCCACTTATAATAATGTCCTGTTTTATACATTTATCTCCACTAGTTCAAACTTAACACTAGAAAAATAGGCGTTTGTCATTGTTTTCTGCGTGCAACGTTAAAAGTTTTCTCTAAAGACTTTATTACTTCACCACTTTTATTACCATAATTATAAGATGGGTTAATTTCCTAAACTGAAAATTTCGAACTAATTTAAGAGTACGACAACTAACGTCTGTTTGACTTTTCAGAATTTTTATTGAATATACTATAAATGTTTTATAACATATCTTTTTATATAAGTCAGCAATAAAACAGAGTGAAGCGAAGCATTACAATGAAGTTACATAATATAAACTCAAAATTCTTTCGTGTAATTAGTTAGGGCAAGCAACTTGAGAATTTGATATTTTCAACCTGAGCGACACTTTACATGTTTGTTGTTAAGCTCAAAGTGCAGAATGGGCTGTTTGTACTCTGCCCGTCGCACTTATCAAAACCCAATTTTAGCTTTATAAGTCTTCATACTTGCCACTACGCTTTATTTGACACAAGGGCTAATTAATGTTTAGGTCAGAATCCCCAAGTTCACGCACAGTCATCTCTAATTTAGAGTTGCTGACAAGAGAGAGAGAGTTTGGTTTGGTTGGAATTTTGCTCAAACTACTCAA
>NW_013666481.1:367805-382846 GCF_000517525.1 Limulus polyphemus
TAGACTAGAGGGAAGGTAGCTAATTAACATACTAGTTAGTTGGCCACGTCTGGCCATTTAGTGTAAAAAGCTGATTTCTATGAAAATGAAACGTTGGTAGCCATATTTTTATGTACTCTGTATATACTACCAACCGATAATTCGTCGTTTATAACGAAGTTTGGGAAACGAAAAATAAACATTATCAATGCATTCAATCGTGGTTCGATTTCCTTTCTAAATTGTACGAAGTAAAACATAAACTATCTTGACCAACCGGTTTCTGCAAAAAAATATGGCAGTTTAAAGGGCGAATCTACTTGAAAAAATCAGTTAATTAAATATTTAAATAACTACATAATATATATATAGTTTAAAGCTATAGTTGATTCTCTGACTATAAAAATCATTATGCATCCAGCGTTAATGTTGTTGTAAATGTATTGAATTTGCTTTAAATACTTCTATTACTGGAAAATAGATGCTTTTTAGTATAGTAATATGAAATTGTTCTGCAGGAATTATTTTACACCTCGGACTTACATATATTTCAAGAAAAATATTTTACGTCAAAATCCTACATTTTGTATGTAGCATTCCGCAAGTCCCGTAGAATCCGCAAAGACATGGCATGTACTACTACATGAATTTTGTAGTGCGGCCACATTTCCGCTGAGCAGTCCATTAGATTCGGCGGATTGTCCGATGAATTCATAAGAGTTGGCCCGTTAATGCGATTCCAAAATAAAAAGTTTCCGTTATTCAAGCGTGTATATATATAGAGAATGTTTGCATAGGAAAGTGATGTATACGTTTTTCTTTTAAACCAATTTGAGAATAAAGAAGTAAACCTAAATGCCTTCGAAAAAGTTTTCAGCGTTCGATATAAATTCTGAAGTGCACACTCGTCAGCTATAAAGTCTGTAAACTTTCCAATTTCATTCGCTTTCTATTGATGAACACCCTAAATGATTCACAGTGTATTTGATTTGATACAACTCATGTTCACAAGAAAGGATAGCACTGGAGTTATCATGGTTTAATTTCACGTTATTTAAAGTTAGGGTAGAAATAAGGTAACCTGTCTACGACTTTTAATTGAATATTTTGTTAATGTTGTGATTTTAGACAAGTTTTCTCAAAACCTTTCTTCAATCATGTTACGATTACCTAAGTGCATGTAAATATATGTTTAGATACACATGTACAGGATGAATATCAGAATCTACATGTCAAAACCGTATGTGTGTCTCGCTCAAACTATAAGTGTAAATACACATGTATACGTTGAGGTTCAGAACCTATATTAAACATAACTATACGAGTATCTCGCTTCAACTATAAATGTAAATGCATGTGTATACGTTGAGGATCAGAACCTATATTAAACTTAACTATACGAGTATCTCGCTTCAACTATAAATGTAAATGCATGTGTATACGTTGAGGATCAGAACCTATATAAAACATAACTATATGAGTGTCTCGCTCCAACTATAAATGCACATGTATACGTTAAGGATCAGTACCTATATTAAACATAACTTTTAGAGTATCTCGCTCCAACTATAAATGTAAATACACATGTATACTTTGAGGATCAGAACCTATATTAAACATAACTGACCAATGAAAGTCTCGCTCAAACTACAAATGAGTGAAGCTCTGCAAAAATGATCTTAACTAGTTAACATGTGACTTTAAATATCGTAAGTTTTCATTCAGTATAGTTACTGTGATGCAGATTGATGTTCATATTTATCTATAAAAATATCTCATCTCATGTATGAATTTTTACATTTGCAAGAGAGAGTAACACAGTTGAATCTGCGTACCTAGCACGATTATATTATTTCAAACAGCTAAGCCTAAACAGGCATACAAAGCAAATATATAAAAGCAGGGTACGAAGAATATTTTAATAATGATCAAATAAGCCTTACTGAGGGAGGTACCTACTAAAAGTAAAATAACATTTCAGTTCGCCATTCCTACTGTGTATTTGTAACCTAGCTTTATTTGTCTCGCCTATATGTGGAAAGTTATTTGTTATTGGTCTAATTGTTTGGTATGACAGCTAGATAGACACAGATATTGGGTAGCAAATTATATACAGTCCATGGATAGGATATATAATTGATATGTTACCTTTAAGAGCTCGTAACGCATTTACTTTAGAGATATCTGCGCAGGAAATAGGTGTGACCAAAGTGCGCCCTCTTTCGCGAACAAAACAATCGATTTCGCGTTAGAGTATACGTCGGACATCGAGAGCCATGACGAGAAGACTGAAGGACGGCGTTTAGAGTAAACGTGGTGCACATCAGTGGGCGTTCGGACCACGTTTGTAACCTACTTGTCAAAGGTTATCAAAAGATGGACTGTACTGTACTGTACCTGGTGGCCAGTAACAATTATAGGTAATGATTCTGAATTTAATTTATTAATATTTAACACTTTAAATCAAGATTGAAAAAATCTTAGAAATTTCTTGATAATCCTAATTATCTTAAGTACTTCAGAAAGTTCACTTACACCGTGCTTGTTTCTGGCATTGTAGAATATTAATTTTAATACTGAAATAACTTTGAAGTATCAGTTTATTAAGTTATGTCACATATAAGCTAAGTAACGGATTCCTCAAACGTTACAGTATACTTGTATGTTATATGTCAATGATAATAAATTCTAGGTTTCTTCTATGATAGGTAATACTTGTTAAAGAATGATAAAGGTCAAAGAGCACAAATGATTCGTTTATTATACCAGAACATCTCACAGCAAGATCTTGTATCTTGAGGCTGGAACAGTGAATAATTGAAATTTGTTGGTTTCAGGTTTTCGCACAAAGCTACAAAAAGGCTATCTATACATTGTCATCCCAAATTTTCAGTTGATAGACAGCTAGCTAGTCAACACCACTCTTTTGCCAACTCTTGGTCTACTCTTGTCCAACTAGTAGGATATGACTGCCGCTCTTATAGCGCACTCACACCACCAAAGTCCGAGTGCTCTATCCATTAGAATATGCCTAGCCCAAATATTTGAAGCTTGAATTTTCTTGATAAACCTTTATTTTTGTTTTTATGTTAATTAAAACATCGATAGGCTAGTGTGCCGGATCCGAGGTTCTTTGGTTTGCGTATCGTTAACACACACACACACACATCACCAAAGTCCGAGTACTCTATCCATTTGAATATGCCTAGCCCAAATATTTGAAGCTTGAATTTTATTGATAAACCTTTATTTTTGTTTTTATGTTAATTAAAACATCGATAGGCTAGTGTGCCGGGTCCGAGGTTCTTTGGTTTGCGTATCGTTAACACACACACATCACACTCCGCACTTTACAGTCGTGGGACTATAATAAGAGTGAAGGTCAAATCGCACTATTAGGTCTGAAAAGATTAGTCCAAGAGTTGACGGTGGGTGGTTTAATAAGTTGCCTTCCCTCTAGTCTATCACTTCAAAATTAGGGACGGAAGAAGCGCAGATACCCTGGTGTAGCTTTATGCGAAATTCCACATAACAAACTTACATCGTGGAGATATAATAAAAACTTTGCTATCACAACTGTATTATCCTCTGTAACAACTAAACTTACATCGTGGGGATATAATTAAAACTTTGCTATCACAACTGTATTATCCTCTGTAACAACTTTTGCATCACGAGTACAACATGGTATCTTTCGACAACAAACTGTCACTTGGAGCACTTTAATGTGACATGCTACGATCTGATAATCAAACAAAAACGCACAAACATGTATTTGATGTGTATTTGCACGTCGTTTCGAAAATCCAAATGTGTTCATCTGTATGTTATCTACATCAAGATATATTCCAAAATAAAAATGTAATAAGTATAATTACTTTCAATACAATCAAAGAAAATACCATAGAATTCCTTATGTACGTGACTAAATTTCAGACCATTAAGATACAGTTGATTGTAATACTTTCCTGTTATAAATACTTTTAATTTTATTATGAAACTATAAATTTAGATAAAAAGTAGTTTTTTTTCTTTCACTGCATTTGTCACGATAAAAAAGAACAAAAAAGTTTGGGTTGAGGGTATGAAAGAAGTTTGATTGTTTTGATCATAGACATCTGAGTTTGAACGCCTTAAAAATCATTAATAATTGAAGATATTGTCCATTTTCGAAACGAATAACGTATGAAGTTAAAACATTTTAATTGTTCAACGTTCAAGATACAGTATATGACATGATAATTTATTTCAAATAAATAGAAAATAAACAGTAAGTGAGAAATATTCTAACTTGAAGATGAACCTTGATTTTAATTAGCTGACCTCGAAAGTTTGTAAGGATAAAAATACCAATGCCTTCAGACAGTAACATAAATAAATTAACTTTGAAATAGAACGTAATTAAATAAAAGCCTGTAAAATGTAAAAATAAATACGCGGCCAAAAGTTATTTGTTGTTATGATACCTATACAAATACATGCTTTCTGCCTTTCGTATAAACTTGGAGCTTGCATTTATCTAAACTGTTACGGGTCCCTAATGTAGTTCGAGAAAAGAAAAATAAGAAGCCGTTCACAATTTATTAAAAAAAAAGTAATACTGTTTTTCATATAAAGAACAACAGTCATTATTGGTCTAGCACGTGACTGAACCAAACAAATAGTATATTTCACTATGGATCAAGGTTGCACTATAATGAGTGCAAATATAAAATATATGATCATGCGTTATCTATTGTAATCAGTTCATTAACACCCAACGTTCCTTCTCACAACTATCTAATATGTGGGCGCAATTTGTGGTCAAACTTTTATTAGTTCAGAGTATTGAAATACCCTGTAACTGATTTACGTGTTTGCCAAACATATTTGACAAAACTTATCAAATTTTGCTAAATAATGTAATTTGCAATTATTTCTGGAGTCATATTTTCCACGTAGAACAACGTGGATTTTTTAATTCTAAATTTGAAAGTAAGATACCGGTGTCCTGCAAAGTTTTAATAAACCCCAAGCTACGCAATCGCAGTCCTCTTGCGACAACTTGCTGTATCTTAGTGTCACTGTATTGCATTATTGCCGCTGTATTAACACGCTGTTGTACAAAGAACATCACCATCATGGATCGTGCCTTGCAGGGAACTTGCAGTGCTGCCTATATCGTCATAAGCGAGTTTCATCACTGTGTATGATGGGCGCGGTTTGGCACAACCCCAAGTTACATTGGTGCAAGTTTCATAAGCGCATGATCAGGTTTTTCATGGGAATTCATGACTGTTGTAACGTTGTTCTTTAGTTGAGCTGGTTCTTTTGAACTATTTGTTGAAAATAAGACCAAGTCCAGTCTAAATAACGATAACAAAGTATTTTATTTCTTCTTTAAAGTTTCTACAAGCTGCCTTCAGTTGTACACTGTTATAACTTGTAGGCCTAAGTAAAGTTACAGATGTCGTTCAAACGGAAGCATCTTGTTAATGGTACTATGGCTATCGTAAAATATAAACCTACTTGTGCAATTTCACGACTAATCGCTCGAGTAAGTAAATATACGTGATAATCAACACTGAACCAAATATTTCACTAAAACGAAATATTACAATGAACTAAACTAGCTTGATGCTTCTCTGATTCAATGCTCGCCGATTCACGTATTTACAACGTAGCCTTGTTTCTAGACACTTCGCGAACTCTCTCGATCACTATCTTTCCGGTCGTTCTGTTAATAAGAGTTCTAGAACAAATGTAACTTAACTTGTCCTCTAGCAAACATCTAAATTAAAGCATTGAAAATATAACTTACAACAGTACCTTAAGTTTGCGAAAGTTTGTTTGTAAAGTGATGCACAAACATGGATTTTCACGACAAGGTTTTTCATACGGTGTTTCGCTCTTACAGACCAGCTTGCTACATGATAGATTCCTTGTATAAATCGAAATATATTTTAGTATTAGCTGGAGTACCCGTCCCCTGGACGGAAGTTATGTTAATTCATGATTAATGAAAGGTTATCTTAGGACATGAAAAGTTGCTTCCCTTATATGTAATTGTAAAAAACGCAAAAACGCCCATCAAAACTGCAAAATACAAATTATGAAACAGCAACTTTGTATGTATCTCCACATGAACCCAATAAACTTTCGCGCCAAATTTGATGAAGATCCATCAATAGGGGGCGAAGTAGTGGTAAAAAACGAGAAAATGCCCATAAAACCTGCAAAACGCAAAATGTAAAACTGAAAATTTCGCGCAAAGCTATACGAGGGCTATCTGCGCTAGCCATCCCTAATTTAGCAGTGATAGACGAGAGGGAAGGCAGTTAGTCATCACCACCCACCGTCAACTCATGGACTACTCTTTTACCAACGAATAGTGAGTGGGATTGACCGTAACATTATAACGCCCCTACAGCTGACAGGGCGATCCTGTTGGTGGGATGGGGATTCGAACCCGCGACCATCAGATTGCGAATAGAGTGCTCTAACAACCTGGCCATGGGCAGATTTTGACAAAATTGTTACGTTTCTAATTTTTCAAAAATATTTTGTGAGAAAGTATAAAATATACTTTAGGTAAGGACAAGAATCAGTTCGACTTCTCTTTCAAATTGCTTAAGCCATTCATACTGAATCCTTTACTGTTAGTTTATGTCAATCAAGTCAGTAACACCTATTCTCTTCCAATTAGCTCCTGTCAATCAAGCTAATCACATCAACTCTCTTACAGTTATCTAATGTCAACCAAGCCAATCACATTGAATATCTTCTAATTAACTCATATCAATCAAGCCAATCACATTGAATATCTTCCAGTTAACTCATATCAATCAAGCCAATCACATTGAATATCTTCTAATTAACTCATATCAATCAAGCCAATCACATTGAATATCTTCCAGTTAACTCATATCAATCAAGCCAATCACATTGAATATCTTCCAGTTAACTCATATCAATCAAGCCAATCACATTGAATATCTTCTAATTTACTCATATCAATCAAGCCAATCACATTGAATATCTTCCAGTTAACTCATATTCAATTCAACATTGAATATCTTCCAATTAACTCATATCAATCAAGTCAATCAATGTCTCTATTCTAATTAACTCATATCAATCAAGCCAATCACATTGAATATCTTCCAACGAACTCATATCAATGAAGCCAATCACTTTGAATATCTTTCAATGAACTCATATTCAATTCAACATTGAATATCTTCCAATTAACTCATACCAATCAAGTTAATCAACGTCTCTATTCCAGTTAGCTCATGTCAATCAAGCCAATTACATTGAATTTCTTCCAGTCAACTAGTTCGTGCCAATCAAGTCAATCACCGACAGTATTCCAGTTAGCTTCTGCCAATAAACCATCTATTATTTCGCTAAGTATGAAATTAAAGTATAAAAGGGATCTTATAAATACATTAATCACGGTTTTGTTGATCATTATTACGTAACGTCTTCTAAAGTTAAATTAACTAAGTCAAATATTTTAGGCAACATTGTCTGTCATCTTCAACGTTCCATCCAATAACACAAGCCTGCGATGGTTTTATTGTCTTGACATTTTACATGTTCTACAGTAATTCCTGTACGCTGAATCCGAAAATGATATCTATTTTCCTTCATCGCGTACAGATTTTTCACAAAATGTCATAACGCAATACATAAAAGAAATACCACAACACGTAGTTTTGACACTAAAAGATGTAGATTTCCCACAAAAATCAGGATGAATGAAGATGCATATTCGTTTGACACCAATGTCCTTCCCTTTTCTTCAGTTTGTTTGTATTTTTGTTAACAAATATAATAATAACAAAATATTCATTGTGATAAACAAAATAATAATTTGATCTAAGTAAGTGTTTTTTCTTCCCGATTTGTAAAAAATCCTTTAGTGATATAAAAAAATGACTATTATTTTCGAAATCTGCGTAGTTGAATTATGGAAAATCCGTTATTAAAACCAAAACAACTTTTCTGAACTTTATACTCGCAGGCCTGTGTTACGTAGTTAGTTAAAACTGCCACATCTGAGTTAGATATTCCAAGTGATGTCGCAACTAGTACTAGTCTAAACAGAAGGATTTGTTCTCACATACAATATGGCAATCAAAACAAGCAAAAAAAAAACACTATACCAAATAAGCTGAAAAAGATATTGTAAAAAGTTAAAGTTCGTCAGGCTTAACTGTTAAAATGAGAGAATGTACTAGAATGTAAAGATCTACGATTAGGAAATTTAGAGAGGATCTTTTTTAATCGCTCAGCTCCCACACATAGGTAAATTACTTGTTTCTAAAATAGCAAACTGGAATTTTATTCAAAATCAGGATCGAGCAATAAAACATTTAGTTCGAATTTGCTTTACAAGTGGAAAAAAATGCGCGGAAAAAGTATTTCGTTCTATATTTAATCCCTTCGTTAACTCAGTGGACTTGTAAAAAGGTATTTACTTATATGAGTTATATAATGTCTCCCCCCGTGGGCCAGTGGTAAGTGCACGCAATTATAATACTAAAATCCGGGGTTAGATTCCCAGCGGTGACGGAGCGCAGATAGCCCTAAAACAACACAAACAAATTATTTACTTTTCAATTCTGGTCTAATTTCGCCGCAAAGATTTTAACCCCGAAACGCTGAAGCATGAAGAAATGTACCTTTAATGGTACTTGTTGATACCTGGTAAGATAGTGATACTATTGTAACAGACGTTTCACCCTACTAATGAAACGTTTGTGAACCACCAAAGAAGAAAAATGTTTCCAGCGAACGGTCTTGTGATCTAACTACTGAACTACGAGATATTACCTTTAATATTTGGGCATACGTGTTTTTAATGATCTGACGAATCGTTAAACGTTTATCAAAATACTATTTTTCTGATTGTGTTATGGTTGTTGTTTATTATTAAGCACAAAGCTACACAAACGGTTATCTGTGATCTGCTCACCACGGGTATCGAAACCCGGTTTCTAACAATATAAGCCTACAGACATACCGCTGTGCCACTTGAGGGCAATATGTCTGTATTGGAAGACTATGTGTATGTAATAGTACTTTTAAATATTTCAATATTTATTGTTCCTTTGACTAGAAAATGTACCTTTTCTTACTGCACTGAATGAAAGATACATCACTCACTTATAACATTTTGTTTTACATACCAATTTAAATATAAGGTTGAAAGGTATTTTATTGAAACATTTCATACATAACAATAATTTGCAGAAATTGTGTGCCATGCGTTATCTTAAACAGTCGATGGAATTATTAAACGGAAAATTTGTTTCGTTAGACCATGGATTATTATCAGGTGAACTGATTTCTGCATAGGTATCAGATAGATCCGTCCGCTACTAACAACAGGGTTAACCAGAAAACTTGTGTAGTAGTCTGTGTTTAAAAACTTAATTGAGTTTTAATCGTGGATGAAAAAATAAAAAGATTGGTTAATTTCGATAAAAAATATATAAATAATTTTATCACAATATTCAAACAAACAGAAAAAGTCGATTATCTACAAAGTGATATCTAGTCTAACAGCTTTCTCTCTCTCTCTCTCTCTCAGAATTGATCTCGCGGAACTAAAACACGATGATCTCAAATTCGGTTTTTACTTGAATATCTTCTAGAACCAAGAAAGCGTGCTTGATTTCAACAAGTAAACTCAGTATATTTCTTCATTTGACTGCATCACCTCATTACTCTTGTTCTCTCACAGCATTCTCTGTTTGTAACATAAAGACATCATCCATTTGGACAACAAGGATATTATAGTCGGTGACTCTTTCAACATGGACGCACAATATTACTGTAATATCTTCTCGGCAAAATAAATATTGTCAGTTATAGAGAAGAAGCAATTAAATCAAGGTAACTTCAACAATATACACCAAAATTTCAAAAAAATTCTATATAACTGAAAGCAGGTACAAGACATTCGATATGCATACATAGCACATAGGTATATGCCCAATTGGTAAACTTAGAGGTACGACTTCATAACTAATTACTGTTAGATTATCGCTTTTCATATTTGGATCTGACGATTAAATTAAAAAATGCTATAATACAAAATTAGCAAGTTCATTGTCGTACTCTACATTTTAATGGCTTCTCATTATTATCTTTTAACTTAAAATATATACAATAAATTGAAAAAAAAGTGTTGAGAAATAGAATAAAAAAAGGCCGGTTGTATAATTATACTTGGTAAATTAGATTTAAACGACTTTTCAATAATTACTCTTAACCAAAAAAATCTTATCACGATCGGTTTTCTCTTAAATTTATCTACATTCTAACGTGTTCAATAGCATACTGAAAATCATAAGCCTCTCTGTGCTCGGGCTGTTATTGAGAGACATGTAATGGATAGATTAACATCTGATTAAAAAGACTTTCTTAGTTTTAATAAAAAAAAACTTTTTGTAAACTAACTCTTCAGATAATCTTTATAAAACCACAAGTTAAAATCCTAAACAAAAAAGTTTATTTTGATATAAAAAAATTTTGAGATAAAATTATGAAAGTGGAGTACTGGTGGATATCGAGTTTTCGCCTGTATGTTAAATATGGTACTTAAGAAAATTCACTCTGAACCTTAGACAACATATATCCTCATAAATGTTTTTTTAATGGTAATTAAGTTCTGAATTGACGTCAAAAATACTCGTAATGTGACCAAAAATAGTTTTACTTTGTCTAGTATATTTTTCATTTTGCAGTTCAATATTTTATTACAAATAAAGAAGAAATAATTTTATGTGAATATTTTCCTTTGTGCTAAATAAATCAAAGTTATTCCCATATAAGTATAGTACACACATTATCCACGAGCCAGTGTGGCCTAATGGTTAGCTTGCCGAACTGCGATCGAATTGTGCAAGGATCGAACATACGATGAGCTGCTGAACATGATCTGCACCTTCAAATGTTGGCGAGTAATAAAAGTGACAGTCGGTACTACTATTCGGTTGAGTGTAGCCGTGCTGAATGGTTGCCCCTCTTCTAATCAAGAGGTCAAAGATAGGGAATGCTGTGTCTAAATCTTGGGGTCTCTGACCTGGCCGTTTAGTCACGAAAGTACCGTTGAGGTGAAAATAGTAAAAATCGTTATTTATTTCAAGATCAAAACTTTATATATATATATATATATTTCAAGTTTATAAAGCAATAATTCAAATTACATGTATGTGTATTCACGATAATAAACAAACATCACTAACTGAGCCTGGCATGGCCTGATGTTTAGAGGGCTCGACCTACAACATGCTTACCTTTTCAGCTGTGGGGGCGTTATAATATGATGGTCAATCCCACTATTCGTTGGTAAAAGAGTAGCCCAAGAGTTGGCGATGGATAGTGTTGACTAGTTGCTATCCATATAGCCTATAACTGCTAACTTAAGAACAGCTTAACGCAGATAGCTCTCGTATAGCTTTTCGCGAAATTAAAAACAAAACAAAAAACTATCACTAACTGATTACGAATACATTATATAACAACCCTAGAAAAATCTTGATTCATTATTCTAGTTAATTGTCGCCCTTTATATTATTTGAAAATCCTAATATGGCGTTATTTACGTATAAACTCTATACTTAAATTTTAAGCTATTCCTGGGAAAACCTAGTGTTGTTGTTGTTGTTTTATAGTTAAGCACAAAGCTACACAAAGGGTTATCTGTGCTCTGCAAACCACGGGTATCGAAACCGGCTTCTAGCGGTATAAGTCCGAAGACATACCGCTGTGCCACTGGGGGCAAGCCTAGTGTAAATGGGAACTATCTTCTTGCTATGGTTGCATCATACAATTGTTAATAACAAAAAACGTAATTATTCAAAACTATTTATCTATAAATCTTTTTAAAACTTCAATTTTTTTAATTATGCACAAAGCTACACAAGGGCTGTCTGTGCTCTGCCCACCACTGGGATCGAAACCCGGTTTTTAGCGTTGTAAGTCCGCAGACATACCGCTGTACCACTGGAGGGCGACTGTTTATAATGGTTTAGAAAGAATAACATGTATTTTCACATTTACAAAAAATTATTAATGTTGTAACACTTTATTACCTTGGTACTTACAAGCACTTGACATGTGTAATATTATATTAATGATATCTGATTTATCTTTGAAGATGGATAATTTAATGTTTTATGCTTCTAAACAACTAACTTATTTTTAAACTTTCTTGTATATTACAGTAAAATCGTAGTTTATTTTTCCGTTCAAAAGTGCGATTTGCAATTCTTTAATTGAAAACATGATGACAGTTTTCTCTTTAGCTTCTGTATTAACTCATACAGGTCTTGAACAAACTAAAAGTTCGATATTTTGAAGGATGGGTGACGATTAAGTCATTTTTTTTTAATAATATATTTTTCCTATACTAAAGTCGTACCGGATATAATTTTTAAAATATCAAAGATCTTCCTAGTTGGGCTTTTTCAATTTTTTTTTTTCTGGTTGGTGGACCCGCGTGGCTTAATGTAATTAGGTGTCTAAGGACTCACGATTCGGGGCCAGTTGTTTAAAAACATTATTGCGCTATAAGAGTGACATTTAAATCCTACTATTCTGTCAGACAAAAGTAGCCCTACAGTTGGCGATGAGTGTTGTTGAATAGCTGCCTTCTTTCTAGTCTAGCAGTTCATAATTAGGGAGAGCTGTGCACAGATAATTAATGTTTTGTATTGCTTTGCGTGAAAATTCTGAAACAAACGAAACTGAAACCCTTGTTCGAACCCTACCTAAAAGTTTTTCATTTTCATTTCATTTCTCGTCTTGGTTTCGAAGTTTTCAAGTTTTGATTGACAGATTCTATGTTATTTTATTGTATATATTTTTTATACGTGACCCTGTAGGTTTTTTGGATTTCTTGGTATTCACAAATTAATTATTGATTCTCTCTAACGTCTGTTATATTTTTTATTCGAACTTGTTAATCTATACAAATTATTATTAGTTTTAATTGGTTGTCTTGTGTTTCTAGCTTTTATATCTTGCACATTTTGGTCTTGTTACTAAAGCTATTTCATTCCACACAGTTTTCAACTATAACTTTTTCATGCTCATATGCGCTTTTACTACTGTACCTCTAACTCCTTACAAACCCGAATATTTTTAGAAATGCCTTAAGATGCTAGTGACTTGCAGTCAACAACAGTATATTTGTACTGTCTGATTTTGATCAAATGCACGTTTTGCTACAATAACAATCTATATTTCAAGTGTTTTTCTATTACGTTGCTCACTTGAGATATTTATGTTACGAAAGGACCGTCGGTGCGTTATAAGAGTAACGAACAAATCTCACTATTCGATTAGAGTAGCCCAAGAGTTGAGAGTGAGTGTTAGTGTCTACCTGCCCTCCCTCTATCCCATCAGTTTATAATTAGGGACGACTATAACAGATAGCCATTGTGTATTTTTGCGCTAATATTCGAAACACACGAGAATATCTTAAGTTTGTTTGTTTGTTTTTGAATTTCGCGCAAAGCTACACGAGGGCTATCTGCGCTAGCCGTCCCTAATTTAAATAAATAGTAAAAGTAAAAGATGAAAAAAGATGTTATCAGTCTTTATTGCTGTCGTTTTTTAACATGTTAATGGTCAAAATTTGAGATAATCCAAACGTATTAAAAATACATTGAAAGAACTACCTTTTACACACTCACTGTCATCCTGTCTTGCCTAGCATTATGAAAAAATATGTATTGATCACAAGGCTGTTTTCACGAGAAAACAAAATGCTGTAAGAATATTCAAGAATGGGAACTTTTTTTGACAAAACATGAACGGTGATGTTTTTGCAATGTCTTTCTTATTATATGCGTATACTGTTTTGTAATTACAATAAAAACATTTATTAACTTGTTTCGTTGTTAAGCACAAAGACTGCCAATGGGCTATCTATTCTGTGTCCATCACAGGGGTCTAATATTGAATTATAGTATTTAAACCCCCAAACATACAGTTGAGACACCAAAAGGCTCTTCATTTTTTAAATGTTATTACATCATACTTTAACATCCAGTATAAGGCGCCGTTAAAGGGGTACTGTGGCGGAAGGGGCTTGATATAAATTTTCGTAAAGGTAAATGTCTTTTTTATTCTTGGTTTAATTCATCATTACTCTTGTTTAATTGAGTTTATTGAAGCAAGTTGCCATTAAAATGTACACTTCTTCCAAAGATATTAAAATTTGCAATATGTCTATGACTGAAACAAATAAAAAAAAAGCATGTAATTCAGTAATATGCGAACACAAACTGTTACTTTAACTAATAAAGAGAAAAATCTAAGGTATATTACTTAGAAATTATGTTCCAAAAACTGCGATTTAAGGAAAATTACAAGATTTTGTTACAACAGATAGTTTAAAATTAAATAAAACGAAGAAGCTACCAAGTAAAACATACAGACAGAAGAATGGTGTCATTCGAAATATTTCAACATTAAATCGATTGAAATTATTTACAGAAAAAAAGAGCAGAAATGCAGAAATATGTATGAAATTGGAACCAGTGATAAAAACTGTTCAAGGGCAGAAGTAAGAAGTTAACACATATGGAAGAATCTTAACAAAAAACCTGTGAACACGAACAAAGGTTGGATCGGAGAAATGAACATAAGCTGACGAAATTAAATTAAGCTTTTTCAGAAACAGTAGGAGAGACTTTTGTGTGGTCACGTGACTATGAAAAGTTTATGCATGCGAGTGTAAAAAAAAACATGAAAAAAAAGGCAGTGAGTCTACAACACTCTGGGGATGCTTTAAGGGGCAATATTGTAACAGTTGATAACATTATCTAAAAGGATCACAACATCACGGTTCGTCATTTAGTAACAATGAACAACGTTTGCGTTAAAGTTAAACAGGATAATGAACCTAAATATACAACCCTACTGAGTAAGAGGAATCTGGAAGATTTGTTATGAATTTCGCGCAAAGCTACACGAGGGCTATCTGCGCTAGCCGTCCCCAATTTAGCAGTGTAAGACTAGAGGGAAGGCAGCTAGTCATCACCACCCACCGCCAACTC
>NW_013666481.1:383846-402982 GCF_000517525.1 Limulus polyphemus
GTATTATGTAAAGTGTCGTTCGCAACTGATTGATTTGTTTTCTCCCGATATGTTAACAAGTTCGTTATCTGTGCGATAAATATTTCATTATGCGTTATTTATTCAAATGACTTAGTAAAACTCATTGTTCCAGATATTTCTTTAAAAAATACTGTTTAAACATACCATTGCCAGATTAGAGAAACGTTCTTCTGAGTGTTGAAACATACAGCTAGAAGAAATGAATGTATTTAGTAAATTCTGTTAAAGACACAAAACTATTTTCAACTTTGAATGCATAATGTTTTGTCGCAAGGCCTGTACCAGCTGCTCGAAATATGCCCAAGATTTAAAAGTTTTCAACTGTACAAAATACAACAGTACATTCCAAGGTTTACAATCAAAGTAGAAGTAGGTGTACATGAGAGTTATTAAATGAACACTTAAAGTTGTTTAACAGCTTACAGTCCAATATCCTCTACATCATTGAGTAAGGGAAAAGATTGGCCAAAAGAATAGTTTGATAAATACAAACTAAGAAAAATGAATGCTTTTCTTTTTTAATCAAATGTTTCTATAAGATAGACTTGAGAGATATAGATAGGCTACTCTACTGTAGTTTACGACCCTACATCCTCTAAAAGGTTCAAGGATTGAGATTCAAGATGCGAAGAAAGCACACGTTTTTAGTCGTGATGGTTGTACAAAGAAGGCTAGAAGAATCCTCCAGTGCTTCTATAAGATAGACTAGAGAGATATAGATAGGCTACTCTACTGTAGTTTACGACCCTACATCCTCTAAAAGGTTCAAGGATTGAGATTCAAGATGCGAAGAAAGCATACGTTTTTAGTTGTGATGGTTGTACAAAGGAGACTAGAAGAATCCTCCAGTGCTTCTCAACCTTTTCCAATATCATTCACCCCTATACGTTTTTCACAACACCTCACTCACTCAGTTCGAAAAAAAGTATAAAATGAAAATGCAAGATTCTTTATCTAGAAGAACAACTAGAACTAGAATGAATACAATACGAAATACACAAAACCCCTGGGTGAACCATTCACCCAGTTGAGAAGCACTGTAATACCGTACAGTTGTAGTGTTGGAGGTTATTACACTGTAGCAGACATCATGAACTAAAGCGATAATCTTAGTAATAATGGAACGGACAGTGATAGATATTAAATATGTGGTTTTATTAACTTTGGTATACATTATACACTTTCACATATTAGAGCACTGGCCAATATTTTTTTATGAGGCGAAGTACAGTTTTGGTTAATATAAAAGATCTTTGTATAGTTAAAGCCATTGTTAAAAAATATTTTCCTTGACGCAATAAAATAAACACTTTAATCGGAATTTCTACATACACATCGGGAGGACTTTATACTTCTTGTTGTTATGTTACGGCATATATACCCAGAGTAAAGCATTGGAAATGTAAGACCGTTTAAACAACCAAATCTACTGGCTGTCGTGAGCTCAGGATTCCATGATTACCGAATACGAAGTCGATAAGATCTTGAGAACAGTTGTGACTAGGTTGGAATGTATAATTCGTGTAAAAAAGAAAACTAGTGTAACTATGGTTCTTATCGACCTTCCAAAGATTAATGGTCTTGATCTTAGAGACTAAGATATGGAGAAAAAAAAACACATCTAGGGACATTTATATTTATTCTACATGTGTATTACATAGATTACTGATATTAATGCTAAAACCGAAATCTAAATATGGTCATAATAGAAACTAAAGTTATATTTCTAAGCCATATTGTTACCAGAAGTGTCATAATGCCCAACTTCGCGACTGTGAAAGCGGTAAGAGTACAGAGCTTACTAAAAAAAGTTGGGGAGTTTTCAAAACGTATTACCAATCACCAAGGTATCTGACAAAGATGATGTAAGTCTTCGGTGGATGAAGAAGCCTGAGTTGGCTTTGACTAGTCTAAAAGCACTTAAAAAAGGACACATATTTCTCTTGAATTCTATTATTAATAATAAAAGCTTGCGAACATTTATCTCACTGATACAAAATGGCTAAGAATAGCTTTAACAAAGCGAGACCATTTCTGGCTTCATCACAGTGAAGCTGTTGTGATTACCTACAAACTGATAAAATCTAGGCGAGCTCCAAAACCTCAAAGTTTTCGATAGTTAATTTCAATATTGAGTAATCAACCAAATTAATGTTGATTGATTTTTCAGAGAGCATATGAAAATACATTCTTGACACCTGAAATGCGAGTCACGCCTATCCTTACATTAACGGCTGAACATACTAGACCACAGGTTTAGCAAAAACAGCAAGAGCCGAAGGTTTTCACCCTAAACCAAAGTCAAAACCAAATGAAGTTTACCAAAAACCGGAAGAAAGAAGCTTTGACTGTTGCAGATAGTGCAGCCAAGTTTGGGTTTTATGAGTGAGGATCATCCTGCTGAATACGAAACCAGATTCCACGCACAAAAACGTTCATGTAAGAGTTTTTTAACTAGAAGCCCAACGTAAAAAAGTGTTACCCAACCCATGAACATGAAAACAATACGAATTCCAAGAGCCTTATCTGACATAAAGTTAAGTCTATACAGCCTTCAACGGGAAGAGAAGCATTCTCACACCATTTAAGGTTTCTACAGCAAATATTTTGAATTAAGATTCAGAGAATTGTCTTGGTGCTAGATTTGTCTCTTAGAAACGCTATATTTTAATCGCGACATGATACACTACCAGTCCAAGTGATAAAATTTTCTGAAATTTTAGGCTCTAATGATCGACATTTTTCAAGAAGGCCATACCTACGTATAAACAGAATTGTGGTAGAAACACTTCCTGTTAGAATATTTACTCGCAAAAACACTTCCTGTTAGAATATTTACTCGCAGAAACACTTCCTGTTAGAATAGTTACTCGCACAAACACTTCCTGTTAGAATATTTACTCGCACAAACACTTCCTGTTAGAATATTTACTCGCAGAAACACTTCCTGTTAGAATATTTACTCGCAGAAACACTTCGTTTCATTGAACTATGATTCGTTTTATGTGCAACTGGATATTATATTCAGTATGAACTAAAAAGAAGAATCACAGTACACACTCACAAACACATAACATTAACCAATAGTTTTTCAAATAAAAGCCTAATAATCCGTAGACGAAATGACTAAAAAAACTACAAAAAAGTGAATAATAAGTTAAAATGAAGGAAGACCGAAATGAAAACTCAGAAGCAGACGATGATAAGGAAATGAAAAAAAGAAAAGAACGAAACAGATAAGGAAAAACTAGCACAGAAACCGAATTTGAAATCACCCACTGATGAAACCAATGATCTTAAAATCCCGGTATTTATGTATTAGTGATGGCTCGTAAAAACGTTTAATGATTTTGACTTTCAGATATATGTTGAATAAATCATTAATGAACCCAAAAATATACTTTATCGTAGCCGAATTATAAGAACAAGGATACAGAAGAATAGATCTTGTACAATTTGGCTTTTGAATATGAAAACAAATCTAACAAATACACATTACTTTGATTTGTTATGAATTTCGCGCAAAGCTACACAAGGGCTATCTGCGCTAGCCTTCTCCATTAATTTAGTAGCGAAAGACTAGAGGGAAGGCTAGTCATCACCACCCACCGCGAACTCTTGGGTTACTCTTTTAAGAACGAATAATAGAATTGACCGTCACTTTATAAAACCCCCATGGCTGAAAGGGCTAGCATGTTTGGTGGGACGGGGATTCGCGAGTTGCGAGTCAAGCGCCCTAACCACCTCGTCATGCCAGGCCATATAACATCTTATAATATATATATATATAACAGTGAGTCTTTGCTTAAGTGTAATATTTGGCAGAAACTGACTCTAGCTATTGGACTGCTGATGTGCAAGATCAACATAAATGACACTATCAGTGTAAATTACATGATAAACACCCTACTCTAAGCATGAATCAATGCATGGCTATAATAGAATAGTCTAGAAGTCTTAGGGTATGATAGTTTAAACTGTGAATGTTTAACAGAAAGTTATGAAAAACAATTTTGATCCTTACTCTAAGAAGATACTCAACCTCCTAGTATAGAAAGCGTGAAACTCTGAAGCATTAAATTTCATTGTACGGTGGAATTTGGCATCACATTAGTTAACAACCAGGGCCACCTGATGTACACTGTATAACTGTTAACCATACAGCCTAGAGGAAATTTATGTAACAAAATTAATTAATTAAACATTTATACAAATCAATCCGTTGACTCACATGTTAATTTTGTTTCTTAAAATAACCAGTTTTTACTGATACTTTTGTTTGCTTGATGTTAAGCACAAAGCTACACAATGGATTATTTATGCTGTACCCGCCACGAGAATCTAAACCCAGTTTTTAAAGTTATAACCCTTTAGACTTACCAATGAGCCACTTCCAGCATGACTACTGCTACTAATCAAAATGAACCTTATGGTAGGAAAAGTCTTGCACCCTTTGTCTTTATAGTATGAATATAAAATTCACAGGACTGGGTAAATAATATAGAAGGCGACAGTTTACTTTAGTCATGAATAATGATTTTTTTGACGATTTGCACAGTAAATGTTGATTAGGATAATTTATTTATACCAACCCATAAAAAAGTTTATGTATTTTTAACTTTCAGGTCACAGAATAAAGTTAACATCATTATCAGCGTTAGATGTCTAGGAACAAACTACTTCACTAGCCATATTTTGATAGAAATACTAAGAAGAAAGAATTCAGGACACTTTATCCAATTAAGGAAATTAGCTTTATTTTTCCCGTTGATAATGGCAAACAGCCTTAGGTTAATGGCTAATAGTGAAAGTTGATTTTTTTCCCCTACGAAAGCACAAACAATATATTTACCAATTCGTAGATCTAAATGTTTAATATGTTTCACGCAGCTCGCACTGAGTATTAGTCGACAGAAAGCGCCAGAGGGAACATAATCCTACAAACATGTTCTTTACCAGTCACCAGACAGATCTAGAGCCTTATCAAGTACAGAATTGTTCTAAGTTTTATACACCTTAGAGGATTAAATGAACTGGTTTATGGAAGGCTTGATTAAGGAGTCGAACGTTCAAGTTGCATATAGGGAGCTCAATATTAAGAGAAATAAGGGCATGTTTTCCATAAGTCTGTGGTTAAAGACTTATTGTTAAGGAAATTACTTATTGTGTTATAGATGTAAACGTTCATTGAATAGGCGTATGTTTAGAAACGTTTACCATTAATATGTGGGTTTTGCAATTGTTCGGAAAAGAAACGATAAACGAAAGATCATCTGAAACTTTGTTATTAGTAACAAAAACAAATTGGAAAATATATACATAATGTATACCACGTGCAAAATGAAACAAATTAGCCTTATTAGTTTGGTAACCTGTGACGTTCATAGACCCTTGATAAAGGCGTAAGACTAAACGTTGGGTACAAGTAATTAAACATTCTTCTGAAGTTGTTTGTCGTCTTCATTAAATAATGGCTTCTATCCTTCAGTCAGAACTGAACATTTTATATAACAGTAACATATTTGCAATGGTTTAATAATGAATAGGGTTATTCTTAACGATACTGTTACCCACGATTAAAAAGGAAGTCCTGCAATAGTGAATAATGACCGATTCTGCTTTCCGTAAGAACTAATCGTACAGTAAGCTCGTGCTTTCTTGAATATCGTCACGACATTTTAACTGGCATCATTGGGATCCTGTATCTTATCATATCAAGGTCACTATCTTTTCTATCGGTTGGCATCAATGGACATCCTGTATCTTATCATATAAAGATCACGATTTTTCCTATTGATTGACATCAGTAGAGATCCTGTATCTTATCATATTAATATCACTATCTTTCCTATGATTGACATCAATGGAGATTCTGTATCTTATCATATTGATATCACTATCTTTCCTAATAATTGACATCAATGGAGATCCTGTATCTTATCATATCAATATCACTATCTTTCCTATTGACTTCTGGTGTAAAAACACTTCAAGAGTTCCGAGAAACATTTATTTGATTAACAATGACTCTAACCTAGTATCTGATTTTTTTAATGGTTTGTTTTGTTTTGTTCTTAAGCACAAAGCTATACAGTGGGCTATATGTGCTGCGTCCACCATAGGTATTGAAACCCGATCTTTAGCGCTAAGCCTTACTTCTGAACCACTAAGTAGCATTTTCTTATTGAATGGAGATTCAGTATTCTTTTACTTTGATGTGCAATTATTTTTTGATGGAAGGAGAAACTTGTCAGAAGAAGACTTTTAGATAAGGTGAAACTAAATAGGAAATTGTATTTTTTAACTGTTTAAGAAGCCTGTTTTAAATAAATTAAGATAATTTTTGTGTATTTTCAAAAATTCCGATGAGCGAGTATCTTTAATAAAAACGTCAAAATCTAGAAGTTGTCGTGGTTTATTTCTGCAAGGTAAAAAGTTCTGGAAACGACATTCATTTTTAATCCGCTAATAAAAGGTGATAAATCCTAAGAAATAAAACAATAGTTTTAAACTTACATCTATTCAATATAACAAGCTTTATACATTCATCCTATAAAATAATTAGAGTTGAAGTCTGTAAATTATCATTTAATGACTGACAAATTTTGTATGTTACATTTGACCAGTTATTGACAAATATGGCTAAAATATTTTGTTCTGGAGTTACGCGCTATTCGTCCCTAATTTTTGAAAAATAGATTAGAGGGAAGTCAACTAGTCAACACCACCCACAACCAACTGGTAGGTTACTTTTTACCAACAACTTTTTATATTACAACAACCCCATGACTGAAAGGAGCGAGCATGTTTGATGACGGATTTGATTCCGCTACCTGCAACTCCCAAGTCGAGTGCCTTAACCACCAGGTCACGCCTAACCTTTATTGCAGCAATGGCAGAAGTTATTGTAACCAAATAAAAGTGTTTAAGTTTGATGCATTACTTTTCAGATCTTGTAATAATTAAAGCGAAGAAGCTTGTTCACAGATAGATGTACATTACTTTATTATAAAAGTATAATTTGCATAGTTTCTCTGAATTATTTAACACTAACTTATGCAACAGTTACGATGATACATTCGTTATTTGTACAGTATGTCATTTTCTTTGAAATGAGTATTTGAAAAAAATAGAGAAGCCGTGAGAAAAAGAATGTTGAATATGTGAAACCTTTTTGCTTTTGTGGGTTGTTCTTTTATTAGTTCCTAATTAAGTTCCTTTCGTCAATAATATAGCCTGAAACTTAACTTTTATAAGCGTGGTACTCATTGTTTCTTTAGTAATGCATCAGAGTTTTACTAATTTTGTATTCCTTATTAGATCCCTCTAGGCTTTTGGAAAAGACGGAGAGCATCAAGACTTTCTATACTCGTCTTCAAGTATTAGAAGTGGCATTCTTTTCTTACCTACAAAGACAGTAATTAAGCATTTCTACTCGACTAGACCTTGCCTATTCAAGGATTCGGGCCAAGCATGAGGTTGTCTGTGGCCATAGAAACGACAAGCATTTCAAGTACACCCTTTATACTGGACTCAAGAGGATATGTAGGCTTTACCCGTAAAGTTTCACATCTTTCATTTCTATCTCGCAGCATTGAGTAATGAACTACAAGTTAAGTTGGATAGCGGCGTCACTCTATTGTATCCGTGAGTAATATGTTGGTTGACTCGGTATCCTGCGGAAGCCTAAAGTCTGAATACTGCGTAAAAGACAATAACATTTGAATAACCGTTTGTTTGCTTCTTATTCACATTGTTAGAAACTATAGTTTTCTGCAAGAGAAATTCTTCTACAATTTACAGAAAATCATACAATACCAAGTCCATAATTATAACAGTTAACTAAATTGTTTCAAAACGTGTGCTGTAAGTAAACATAGACAATAGAAGACGACAATAAGACAATCTAACCTAGAAAACCGACGTTTTTCGAAACTGAAGAACTTAGAAACCGAGGAAATTTTATTGCTACGTGTAGACTTCACATCTACATAATGAGTGTGATTTGCTTAATTTTGAGAGCACTGCTCGCCAGTGCATTTTTGTGGTTGGCTATTTATGACATTTGTGCCGGTGGTATGAAAGCTCACATCTCAGGAGACATCATACTAGGAGGGCTTTTTCCTATTCACAAAAAAAATACAAAAAGTAAATGTGGACTTATAAATAAGGATCGTGGGATCCAAAGAACAGAAGCCATGTTGTTCGCCATCGATAAAATAAATCAAGATCCAACCATCTTGGGAAACATAAAACTTGGAGCTATCATCCTTGACACATGTTCTAGTGACAGCTATGCCCTCAATCAGTCCTTGGAGTTCATCAGGGCGTCCATTAATACTGTAGACTCTTCAGCTTTTGAGTGCCAAGATCGTAGTCATCCCAAACTAAAATTCAGTAACAAGGCCATCAGTGGAGTTGTGGGTGGTTCCTATAGTGAGGTTTCTCTGCAAGTCGCGAACCTTTTGAGACTATTCCGAATACCACAAGTCAGTCCAGCATCCACAGGCACCTCGCTCAGTGACAAAAGTCGTTACGACTTCTTTGCTCGGACTGTTCCTCCAGATACCTTCCAAGCTTTAGCGCTTGTGGACCTCGTACAAAGCTTCAACTGGTCTTATGTCTCACTTGTGTCCTCTGAAGGTCAATACGGTGACTCAGGGATGAAAGCTTTCCAGCAAGAAGCACGTGCAAGAAACATATGTATTGCTGTGAATGACAAGGTCCCTCATTCGGCTTCTAAAGATAAATTTGATGATATTTTTAAGAACTTATTAACCAAATCTAATGCTAGATGTGTAGTTCTTTTTACCAGGGCAGAGGACTCGCGAGGTATTTTAGAAGCAGCCAAACGAGCCAATTCTGTTGGAACGTTTGCTTGGGTAGCTAGTGATGGCTGGGGAACTCAGGATAAGTTAGTTGAAGGAATTGAAGACGTCGCTGAAGGTGCCATCACAGTCGAGTTACAGTCCAAAGAAATAGACGAATTTGATTGGTATATGCAAAATTTGACCGCTTATAACAACCAAAGAAATCCTTGGTTTGAAGAGTACTGGGAAGACGTGTTCTCTTGTAATCTCCCTCATAATGTCAATAATGATATCAACGCCACTCTTCTTGTATGTTCACCAAATCTCAGACTAGACGAAAGTGTCGGCTATAAGCAGGAGTCTAAAGTACAGTTTGTTGTAGATGCTGTATACGCAATTGCCTACGCCCTTCATAGAGTTTGGGAAGACTTATGTGCCCCTTATGGAAAAGGTTACTGTGTAGAAATGAGGGAAATAGACGGCGGCACATTCTATCGAGATTATTTGCTTAATGTATCATTCATAGGTAAGAGTCAACTGATCATTTAGTAATCTGGTAGTTATCAAATGTATAATATATAATGTTTTTTATTTTTAGTAATATTCCTGTACTACAGAAAAAATTTCCCATAAATCAATAAGAGCATGTCCTAGTTTAGTAAACTTGATTTCCTGTTCTCATATTATAATGTTACTGTTTGAGTTACTGTTTTTGAGTATTGATTCACTTATTGGTTAAGGTTTGAAGTGAATAACAACAAGAAAAAATAACGGTGGTCAAAATAGGAAACTAGTTACCTTTAAGTAATCTGTGTTGTTTATAAGAAAAAGCGAATAGTATTATGTTCGACTTGGACACCAAGTGTTATAAAGATATTATGTAGTCATCCTGAAAAGTATCACAAAGTAAAAATTACTGTCGATCTGAGTTACTAGCAGTGTTGCCGAGTCCGCGTACTTCTCGCGGATTTGAGCTTCTTTTTCTTTACAGTCGCTTTAATATTTATTGGCTTCTATTTTGTGATACTATAGCTTTTTAACATAATGACATTGCTTAAGGTTGTTTGGGTAAGAAGTGGCTTGTTTAAGTCTTATTTTGAGAACCAATAAGGCTTGTTTTTGTTGTGTAATTTGAAAACCCTGGTTACTAGATGACATTTCAGTTTTTTTGAAAAACTAAATACTGATCCTCACTTTGCCTGGTTTCAATAGTTATCATGTAACCTTGTGGGATATTCAATTATTTGTGAAATTTTTATCCTAAATTCTGTTATTGTTTTTCTTGAGTAAAAAGTGTATGACTCAGGATATTATTGGATTTACCTCATATCACTAAGATATACAGTTTTCAAGAATCCTATAAAAGTTTGAGGGTAAAAAAATATAGTTTTTTAAATGTTGAATTCGCTAAACTACATGAAAGAGCCAACTGGTAACAATATTGTTATATATTTTAACATCTATGTATATTATTAACACAGGTTACTTGTGGTGAGTAAAGAACAGCACTGTTACCACACATAGTTTTGGTAAATATGACACTACATCACAATCTAGGAACACTCTGAATTTTATCTTACTTCTAATTGACAACTTTGAAAACTCTTAAATATCTTGATATCTCACAACCTATGAAGTAAAAATTATGCTTATTTTGAATGTAAACTATTTTACCAGCAGGGTGTTATTTTTCTTTCCGCAAAACTACACATTAGGCTATCTGGGATCTATCCACCGCGAGAATCGAACCCTGTATTTTAGCGTTGAAAGTCCCTAAACTTACCGCTGACTAACCGGGTGACACAAGCAGGTTTTTTATGTATATATGGCGATAAGAAAACACATAACTGTGTGATGTTTTAGGAGGGAATACATCGTATTTTCTCATGTATGGGGTTTCAATACATTGTTCTGTGTTTTATCAGTTTTGCGTTTTAAGCTGCAGAAACACTCCGATCATGTAACGCCCATTAGTAACGATTTTAGTTACTTGATTTTGAAATACTAGGTTGTCATTACATCACCCAGAGATAATATCACGCTAGTACACAGATAGTTATTGATTGGATATGTTTTAATGACATCAAAGGGCTTTTAATGAACGTAAGTTGAATTATAACTAGCAAAAGTAATAGCAATACGCTCTGCATTTATTTCGTTGACTTCACAAGTATACCTGGCATGACTTGGTGGGTAAAGCGCCCAACTTCAATCTGCGTGCCACGGAATCGGATCCCCTCATAGAACATGTTCGCTTTTCAGCCATAGCGACGGTATAATGTGATGGTCAATCCCACTATTCGTTGGTAAAGAGTAGTTCAAGAGTTGGCGGTGGGTGATGTTGACTAGCTCCCTTCCCTCTAGTCTATCACTTCAAACTTAGGGACGGCAAGTACAGGCAGTTCCTGAGTAGCGATACGTCATGCATGTGCGTCATTCGATATACAGGTTTACAGAATATGGACGATCAAAGTTCATGAAGTAAGCATTAAGTTAGTAGGAAGGATGATAATTGAAATGACCGTAGCGTACGAGCACCCATATTGCCAGTATCATTAAACGTCAATTTTGTTTCACGTCGATTTCACACAGTAAAAATTGAAATGGCTAGCAAATAGCTACTGAATTATAAGCTTTCGTCTGTTTGCTTATCCATTTAAATTCGATATTTGGAAGTCCAAATCACGTTTGTTTACTAAACTTAATTTAAATTGATTCAACCAGTTCTGCACTACAACTTGTGATACCAAGCCGTCAGAAAGATATATATATATATATACTGCCTTCTAGTGGCTTAGCGGGGAAGCTTGAGTGTTATAGCATTAAAATTCAGGGTTCCACTCTTACAATGATTACAGCACAGCTAGTCCATTATGCAATTCGTAACAGATGAGTCAAAACTACATCATCTTATATTCAGTAGAATATCAAGTATCATAATGTTAATTAAAGTCACTAGTTTGAGAGATAACACAATAACCTGATTAATATGTAACCCAATTCATAGCTCTTCGCCAATCTTAGAAGTGCATTTATTGCTATAAGTCAGTTTTTGCATAACGAATTTTGAAACTGGAGTTGCCTAGTGGTAAGCGGACTATGAATCGAAAGATTCATGGTTAATGTCCTGGTGCACAAAAACGCACTCTTCAGTTTGAAACTGTAAATGTACTATGAAAATGATGGTCAAATCTCAACATTCGATCAGTAATAGCAGCAGAAGAGCTGGCAGTGGATGCTTTTGACTAGCTGTCTTCCATCTAGTTTTTCAGATAGCTCTCATGAAGCTTTATACAAACATTTTAAAGCAGTCAAACAAACAAAACTAGTTTTGAGATGTTCAAATCATAACTACAAACAAAAGTATTTAAAATATCCACATATGCTGCCATTAGTCCTATGTTAACTTGACCCTGGAAACTGTTAGGTGGAAGTTAATGTGATTATTTCTCAGATGTTCAGATGATAGATGAATATCCCATTCTATATGTTACCATTCTTAGTAGAATATCAATAATCGTAAATGATAGTTAACGTTACTTATATGTTAGCGTGCCGGTCTGCGGACTGAAAGGTCCAAGTTTCGAGCAACAATTTGCCTTCGAATACTGACCTCATGTTCCATTGTGCGAGTGTTATAATTGTGACAATCCCGCTACTAGATTAAAAGTAACCTCACAGATGAGAGGCTCTAATGTGTGGTTGCTGTTCGTCTGATTAGCATTTATAGATGAGATGTTTAAACAGCGGAGTCTGACGTAGCCATTAAAGCTTATTTGTCACGTATGATGCTTGTCAAGATGAAAATACCAAATGCCTAAAAACGTTTCGGGCAATGCGAAGGTAAATCTTCTGTGAATCAGACAGGTAAATGAAAGCAAACGCTCATAAAACAACATATCAATAATTAAAGATATAGCCATTATGAATAAACTATGACTCAGTTCTTCATAAGACCTTATGTGAATATTTACGGGTCGTGATATGAGTGTGGCGTGAATATTTCAGACCTAAATAATATCTTCTCTTCCATTTCGTTCCTTTCCTCAATGATGAAATACTTCCATAAATTCCGGGAAACACTGCATTGCTTACACGTGCTCAATCATTGAAAAAGCAAGAAAAACATTAAGTACAAGAATCCGCCCAACTGTTACACCGCGGGAAGAGATAACAAACATACCAGAAGAGAAAATCTAGCAACAGATAAAGTTGATTACAGAAAATAAAGTCAGGTAATAACTTTGGTAAGTAGTAAATATATCGCTTCTACACAGTCAAAAAAGCTTAAGCACTTGCACTATAGCGAAGAACATCTATTTCGCTATGGTGTAAACATAAATTACGATGTTATTCTCAATTTTTATATTATGGTCGTGCGGCCTTGGCATCATAACGTGTAAAAGTGTTTCTGAGAATGTGTTATATGATGCTTTATTTTAGTAAAACCCCAAAATTCAATAACCTGTTCATTTATTTGTTCGTCTCCTTTTCGCAAGTTTTCTCTGGTTCTGAGCACATCTTTTAGGATATTTTTAAGATATACTAATGGTGTGAAAACCTAAACCTTGACGAAACGTTATCAATTTCAATGTAGAAGGTATGACGAAGCATTATCATAAGAAAGTAGATGAAGTAACCGTCCGTTGGACGGGTGAAATAGAAACTCATTTGTAACAAAGGATAGGAAATTGTGCTACTATTGTTTTCTTAACATAATAAACATTAAAATTGTAATAGAAATATATAAAGGTAGAAATAATGAAAAAAAAAGACATACTATTTTCAAGAATTCTATCAAAATTAGATGGGGAGGTCCAACCCCCTCTCATGTCATCCTGTATCACTGTGTCAAGTTGTGTTGGTTTGATAGATTTTCCGAAATTAGATGGATGTTCAAACCCCCTCTCCTGACCTTCCTCACGTCATCCTGTATCACTGTGTCACGTTGGGTGCTGGTTGATCAAGAGATGTGGAAACGTATAAGGAACAGGTGGTTGAAAGCTTTATATATTAGATCATTTTAATTGCGATATTCTTAACTGGCCCATTACGGATTTCAACTAGCAAGAGTGCATAATAACATTTCAATTGCACTTTTTTGCTCTGCAGCATTGCCAGTGAGGGTTTCTGCTCAATACCAGAGCTCATCATGTCGGCTGGAAACTTGTATTGGGTCATTAAAGTTAAATCGTTATTATTGTGAAGCCTAGAAAAACTAGTCTTCAGCACACTATTTTTATCAAAAACTTATTTTTAAAGTAACCTACAGTTGAGAAAATTATCTATTTTATTTCAAGAAGAAAGTAATTACACACTTTTAGTTTTTGCTAGTATTTTGATAATTTATAATATAGTTCCAAACATTTTAGTGCGACATTCTTGGATATGTTCCTTTACCTTGTTCGTATATCGATCTATCATGATTACATAGAGTATTTCAATTTTCAGTGACATATATATATATATATTATAAAAGGCGAGAAAAACCAAATGCTTTATAATCACGTGGTTACAAAGAAATGTCTGTGGCAAGTGAACAATTGTAAAAACACAAACCACGTGGTTCATCAGAATAACAAAACATGAAATATATCAGTAATTCAAGATAATCTTTAGATTTCTAATTAGATTAGATTAGAGAATAATTTCCCATGAAAAAAAAAGTGTTGCTCCAAAATCATACAAGTCCAGAGTTTTCGTATGTCTGTAAGTATACGGGTATTTGCTTATAGATAATTTAATTGTACTACAGTTTGGTTACGCCTATCTTATCTACCTCTTTATTTATCCTTCTTTGGAATGGGCAATTATTATTGACATTTTATACGTGAATGTTGATGGGTGAAGAAGGCTGTTTTAAAAAATTTCATTATTTATTTCCTGATAAAAATCAATGCTTTATCTTTTAGCTTTATGGTTCATACATAAAATATAGTTTGTTTTATTTTAGTTGCTTTAGAGCAAAGCCACATTGGGCCATCTGGTGTGTCCACCACGGGAATCGAACCCCGGATTTAAGCGGGGGACCATACATAAAGTTACCATGCAGTTCGAGAAATATTTCCTCCCTTATTTCAGTAAGCTGAATAATAACAAACAATAATAAGTGTAATAAAAAAACAGTACAAAAACATTAAAACAAGTACAACAAATGTTATATTGCCCATTATTAGTTATTAATGGAGTAACATGTATTATTACTTTTTTTCTCTTAGGTTTAAGTAAAAAACAGCACAAAACATTAAAACAAAGACAACAAATGTTATATTGTTCATCATTAGTTACTAATGGAGTAACACATATTATTACTTTTCTTACTCTTAGGTTTAAGTATATTCCAAATCGTTTACTTTCTACTGATATTTGGTGCTAATCACTTGATTTGTCAAGAACCAAATGACTACAACATACTTGTGATCTCACAGACAAGGTTATAATGTTAATGTCAGGATAGATATTCCACATACCCATTTAAAACTTCAGAAGTTAAATAATATGCAAGAAGTTAGAATTACGTTCGGACCACAGAGCTTACGTCAGAATCAAACAGTTAGTAGTTTTCACTTCTCTTATATGGATTCAGTAATTCGACGACGAAGGTAATAGCTGGTATGATTGAGTCATTCATTGATATAAATAATTTTGTTTGACGTCTATGGCACGCGTTTTCTCTAAATGTTAATGACATTTTCCACTGGTGTTCTTATTGTCATTATGTATAATTTCACTTCTTTTCTTCTTTATTTTTACCTTTTACAAGTTATCGTATCTATAAAGAAAACTCAAATAATCCCAGGAGAGTATCACAATAATAATTACTTTTTATCTATAAAATTTTCAGGATTAAATTGAGATCGCTTTTTATCGCATAATTAGCTTGGATAATAAAATAGTTATTGTTAACGTATTCCACGTTCAACTCAACTAATGGTTCAAAACATTGATCTCTTTTTCACTTTACATCTACTAGTAGTTATCAAGTCTTTGCAATGTCTTAAGCATATTCAGTTTTTAATTTATGATATAGAAACGGTCTACATAAATAACATTAATTTGCGAATTTTTTCAGTACCGATGATAAGAAAAGCATCAATGAATAAACGTAAAATGCTAAAATTAATAGATCATTATTGTATAACGATAATAACAGAAATTATTAGTTTTCAGATTTAGATATTTCAATGGCCACTGAAAAGTTATATAAATACTATCTAAACCAGTGATTTTCAAAATTTTCGATACCAGAGGCTGGCTCTCTGTCTCCCTAAACTGTTGCGGATTGCTAAAATGCAAGTACAATACAAATTCATTATGATTTACATACGAATATTCTGTCAGATTTGTTTTTGTAACATGTTGCGGATCACATAGCTATTGTCATAGACTGGCGACTGTTTGATGACCAATGGATCAGGAACATTGCTCTAACCTTACAAGCAGAACTCTGTAGTGTACAATACACAATACCTAAGGGTACGTGCAATGTTTGGTGACAATCGGTAGAGTTGTTTGCCAGTTCTAAGCGAATACACCTACAGACTTTTGTCGACTGATTGTTTAGGTATGGTATATTTTAGTAGCGTTGAACGTGCTGTAATTCAACGCAAAGCTAAAGCAATATCCCTTGAGGTTTATAACTTAAACTAATTAGAATATAAGACGTATTATTATTATATGTATTAACATGCATATGGCGTTGTTGGCGTACTGAGCGTGCCCGAGTGTTTAGCGAGCCCAGATTGTGAATCTCACAATTCATTGGTCGCTCCCGTTACCGTAAAAACGCGTTCTGCAGTTTGAGGCGTTGGTGCGTTATAAGAGTGAAGGTGAAATCCTATTATTTAGTCAAGCAAGACTATTCCAAGAATTACCGGTGGATGCTGTTGGCAGCTGAGTTTCCTCTAGTCTATCCGTTCGATCTTAGAAATTGCTATACACGGATAGTTCTTGTGTAACTTTGTGCAAAATTCTGAAAGAAGCAAAAATAAAAATTGCTAGTTATTTGGTTTAAAAGCGAATTAAAAGAAGAAAACAAATTATTACCCTGCAGATACTTTAAAATAGAATGGCTACCTCTGTATTACTTAGTATCATCTAATAGTTCTAAACAGTACGTGTTTGATGGAAGCGTGTTTCTCCTTGCCTTGTTAGGAATATTATACGCAGCGTAATAGGTTCCATATCGTCACCTGCCCAGTTGATGACACCATTTAAACAATTGTTTCTTTGTTTGAAGTTAAGGACAAAGCTATACAATGGGCTATCTGTGCTCTGCCCACTACGGGTGTCGAAACCCGGTTTCTTTCGTTGTAAGTCTGAAGACATACCGCTGTGCCACTAGGGAGCCCATTTAAACAACCAGCATAAACATGGTGTGTATTTTGTAGTGTAGCTGTTTTCTGAGGTGTTTTACGAATTCTGATATCAAACTGGAATATAAAAGAAGATTGGGCAAATTTCCCGAATCTTTATCTTACAAAATTACTTGTTTCTGATTAAAAAAAAAATTGAAAGACATAGTATTTTAATCTTGAAAACGTCCCGAACATGATTGCTCGAATACAATATTTGTAATTTCAAACATTTTTTTTTTAGAGACGTGATTAGAAATGTAGGGAATTGAAGCACTTTCTCTCAGTAGTATGATTAAATGTTTATGTTTCTAACACAAAATGAATATAAGTTTCTCATAGTCGAACATTTAATCTGTGTACTAATTTTAAGGTTAAATTAAATTTTTCTTTAACGAGAAAAATTTATAAATTAACTAAGACGATTCCATATTCAGCTTGCTTAGGTAAAGTACTTCTCATTTGCATTGAACGTTAGATTGCTTGATTGACTGCTTTAGATATTCACACAAAGCTACTCGAGGGCTATCTGCGCTAACCGGCCCTAATTCACGATTGCTAGACTAAACGGGAGGCAGCTAGGCAGCAGCACCCACCACTGACTCCCGAGTTAGTCTAATAGAATAGTTGGAGATAAACGTCACACTTATAACGCATTTACGGCACCAAAGTACGGAGCGTAATTTTGTTTGCGGTAAAGGGACGTAATTCATGAACCTTCTGATTCACATCCAGCCACGAAACATTCTGGACCACATCCGTTCTACGATCATTACGGTTTGTTTATTCGTGTTTAACATCATTAAGTAAATTAACTTTATGATTTACTCAGTCCTGGTTATCTCTGTACAGTTTGTTAAATTCTGATGCTCATCGTTATGTTTTCCCACAAAATTTACAATCTTACAATTTCTGGCAATCGTATCAAAATTAATTCATAACGTATAATTTAAAGTTCTTTATATTCCTCGCATAATTTAAACGTGTCAAGTGAAGCTCTTTAAAGAAACAGTACCGTACACATCAAATTACTGAACGCATTGAATAGCATGCATTTAGTATTTGTTGTTAAACACAAAGCTTTGCAGGTATCGAACACCTATTTTAACGTTATAAACTCTTAACCTTAGGGCTGAGCCACCGGTGGACGAACCTGGTCAACCTGAAATGGAAATTAAAATTGCTACTTGCCGATAACTAGCACTAAACATTTTAATATTTAATCCTATATTAGCCATTGACAAATTGCCTAGGGTAATTACTCATGAAAGTTTACGCATTTTGTTCGCGAATGATGAGAGTAACTCGTCACACAGATGAGAAAGTGAGAGGTAATTATTACAGAACAATACTCTATCTTTAAACAATGCGTTCTGCACAATTCAATATGTGAGGCGAAGAAGTAATAAGTTTTATTAGGCGGCAAAGTTTTGTTTGTATGATTCGGATATTCGCGCAAGTTTTCACAAGAGGTTTCTGACAAGCCGTCCGTCATTTTGAAGTGACAGACTAGAGAGAAGACACCCACTGCCAATTCATGGACCACTCTAATCAAATAGTGGAGTTTGACATGCGCTTCAAAGTGTGGAACGCGACTTTATGGAAACGGGACGCGACCCATGCAACCTCGGATTCACAGTCCGGCAAGCTAACAACTTGGCCAAGCCTAACCCAGGCCAGAAATAGAAATAATATAGAAATCATATATATTGTGAATCCTACTGATTATTATTAACACTTTTTCCAATCTTTCATTGCGATAACTGCTTGAATGACCAGGTTTTAATGTAAGATACAAGTTTATGGCAATGGATTGTGCAAAGCTAGACAAACAATTTTCGTAAACTGTAAAGGTATGTTTCAAATAAACGTTATTCAAAACTTTCAAACAAGAAAAGAAGGAAGTAATTTAAGAGGAGGATAACATACATATCAATAGGCTACATGTAAT
>NW_013666482.1:0-2756 GCF_000517525.1 Limulus polyphemus
TATATATTGACCCAATCTATACTCCTTACTTTAAAAAAACTAAATCACTGGTTATAGAAATTGTGATATACTGCTTCCTCATATTTTTATTATGGCTTTTTTTTAAACCAGCTGACAAAATGCTACAGTGTGTGAGGACATTATGATTTTTTTTTTCCATTTGGGTCTTCAGTTCCATGAAGTTAGGGTTTAATTAACCACTGTGATAGATTCACTGGAGCTTCATTTCATAAAACAACAATACCAATATTTGATGAATTGTCTTACTCTTTCTTAAGGTTATAATCTCCCAACTTGTAATTTTCTGTGGACGTGTGACAAGTCAGCTAAACTTACGAGTGTTTGTTCTACACGCTACAAGAAACTAATGTCTTGAGCGAGTCATGTCACGAATTCTAATTTTTTTTTATAAAAATAATGAGTGCATTTCCTTTTCAGATGTGTATTTTATTCTTTTCATCTCACTCCAAAATGTACACTCGACTCAGTTTTATAGAACATTTTCTAATAATAAAGAAGATTTGTTGATTCGTTTTGTTCATGTCACACTTGTTTGAGGTACAATTAACTATGACACCTTGACAAGGGTATGAATTGAAATGTACATCTTTATTTATTATGAGCAGCATTAATTTCCAACGCAAAATCGTGACTGTCGTTGTAGAGAGATTTCTTTGAAATTCCAAGCCAGCTGCGGTCAACAAGTGTCCAATATTATAACTACTTCACACATTTTTATTGTTAAATAAAGATGATTAATTGGGTCTATGACGCACCGCGAATTGTCAAAGCTTCAACAGAAAATAGAAACACTGAACAAGAGCTTTTAAGTTCTTCCAATGTCTCCAACAGGTATAAACTTATCTCAGTTTTTTCATATAACATTCATGTTGTAAGGCATCTTGAAAGAACAAACATTACAAACCAACGAGCTTATACACTTAAAACTTGTATAGGGTCCGCCAAAAGAAGTTTAGGGATTTCATATAGTATGATTTTCCAAACTATTAATGAAAAACATTGTCTGCCTTTTTCAGAATGAAGATTAAGCTTTCGAATTGTAATGACGAACAGGTGGACAATCCAACAGCGTTCTCTTTTTTAAAAAAATGCTCCATCATCGCTGATTAAAGAGAAGTTGGTGTTAAAATTGCTCCTTCTGAACATTTCATCAACGAGAATTGTGGCTTCAACTAGATAGAGCTACCTGCCATAAAGCACGAACAAGAATGGCAGTTTTGCGTAAACTCTTCTCAAAGAGGGTAGCTTATCATTTTGGAGACATAAAATGGTCTCCACGATCACCGAATTTGACGACAGCAGATTTCTTTTTGTGGGGTTACTTAAAAGAAAGAATATATGTCAACAAGCCAGGGATACTACAGGACTTGAAAGATAACGTAAAAACAGAAATTATAGGGTTTTAAGCGTGAAACTTCGATCTTTGCGAAGGAAGGTGTCATCCTTAGAGCACACCGGTGTGTTGAGGTCCTTCGTGGACACCTACCGAACATTATTTTTCATACTTAATGATTGTAATAAATCTTACTGAGCCACAGTTTCACAAATACTAAACACAAATTATACCAACAAATGTTCGATAATCCCTAATCCGGCAGGTATTTGAGGAAACTAATTACATGATTGATTAGTTATCGAGAGTGGTCGAGGATTAAGAAGTCCTCCTTCGCCCCGCTCACGATAATTGGTTAAAAGGGCAAACTGTGCATGCCTGCACAAAACAGTGCCGTGTCGGAGAAAAGAGGAGGGGTAGAATAAAGGCTAATAAGCACCTTTTCAGAGCGGGATGAAATTTTTGGATCTCAACCCTGGCTGTAATTTGTCAATCCAATGTCACACAATTTTGGTGCGGGGGTAAGAGGGGTGGGGAGAAAACCCGCTTTTACTAGTCGGGGCCGAATGCAAGCTCGACTAGTGCCCAAGATGATAACTTAAAGGAAAGTGTGGACACTGTGGTTGGAAAACCTGAAAAAGGTAGAAAAACAGTAAAGTGTGTATTAATTATAAATGTCTGGAATATTATGGTGATGTATGTAATTGCCCATGAAGTTGACCAGTAGTGCAGGTTTTTGTAGAGGTTGAGGCTGGCAAAGAGTTGGTCCAACTTTGAAAGTCCGGGTTGTCCTGGAGTATTGTCTGGGTCGTGGTTTATCCGCCCTAAAGTAGAATAAATGAAAAAAAAAAACGCGTATTAGTAATAAGTTCGTGGTTCTGGTGGAAGTGGTTACAACTTTAACAAAACATATAGCTCTTCATGTTGACCTGGAGATAATTCGGTGGACGTCGTGGACAGTCGCTGGATTGTTGTCGATTATTGCAGTTTTAAATCCCTACACTTCTTTTGGCGGAGCCTGTATTTTAAACAAAAACATATGTTGTAAATTTTATTTTATGTATATGGTCTTAATGTATAATTTAATATTGTTTAATGAAATAATTCTTACCTAAATTACAATTAAGTTCTTGCTAAATGCTAATCATCAAAACACGTTAAAATGTTCAAATGTATTTAAAGAAATATTTTATACTAGAAACGTCTTGATCATCAAACCAAAAATGTTAATGATGTATTACACTTCTTCTCGTATGAGTACTGTATCTATTTTTATTTGGTTCTAGAAACGTCTTGGTCATTAAACCAAAATGTTAATGATGTATTACATTTCTTCTCGTATGAGTACTGTATCTATTTTTATTTGGTTCTAGAAACATCTTGGTCATTAAACCAAAATGTT
>NW_013666482.1:3615-5646 GCF_000517525.1 Limulus polyphemus
CGAAATTCAAAACAAACAAACATACGCTGCTCTAGGAATTAGTGCTATTTGAGTTTTATACAAAATATGAATGTACCACACATACACAAAAGTGGAATTTCTCCCACTTGAATCAAGGTAGTTAAAGGCAAGAAAAATGTATTGTTAAAGGTATTCTCTGTCGACAGAAACACCTGAGGACTCGCTAAAAGTCGTCTACTTTACTCTCATTAAACCACAGTGATGGAATTAATATTTCACCAGTTTTACAAATAACTCTACTCTTATTAACAAATAACTTATTGAACCTACGTTATCGGTATGGTCTCTGATTGTTAGCTTGATTTTTCTCTTCTACACTGCATTCAAACTTTCTTTTCAATTACTGTTTATTTCTTACTTGATTAGTCGCCTATCAAAAATGCCGAGAACTAGGTAGCTTGTCCCTCATTATATATTTTACCTTTCCCTCACCCACTTCTTCTACCGTCTTAACCTTTTCCTGTAGTAACATAGCTAACCCATGAAGATCTACGTTAGACAAACGAAGAGGAATCGCGGAAGTTGGTCTACAAAAGATAAGATTATCCTGACTTTTTTTTTATTCCTGTAAACTCCCAGTGGAGCATAGGGCCGCAACAACACTTCGCCAAAGGAAGTTGTTGTTGCAGTTACTTGTAGCAGGTTGGTTTTTACGGGGTGTAGTTGCTAGCCCAACCCTCCTCCTTTCTCATCCTGGACTTGAGACCAGGCAAAGGCGGAGGTTGGCATGTTTGGTGTGAAGGGGATTCGAACCCGCGACCCTCAGATTACGAGTCGAGCGCCCTAACCACTTTCTTAATTACAATTAAAGCTGGTTTGTTTGTTTTTAACAGAAAGTTCTACAATGAACTATCTCGCTGTGCCTAACTCGGGAATCGAACTCCCGAGTTTAATAAATCTATAAGCTTACCGACGAACCATCGGTAGGGGATACAATCAAATACCATGTGGTAATCGAAAAGATATTAATATTTATCTTTAACTAAGCTTGGCTTAAAATTTTCAACTCGCTTTATTATTATTTTTTTCTTTTGAATTAATACTTTCTGATGTCATTTTAGGGAATTTTTATTCTGTTTGCACGATGCTTAGAGTTAATAAATACTGAATATATATATATAAACATTTTGCTTGCGCAAAGCAATTGAATCGCCAAAAGTTTAGCCGGTGAACTTAATTAACTTCCTGGAGAGGGAGTGGATGGATTAATCCCTTTTTAATCATCCATTGAAAACATTTAATGTAGTTCACGTCAGCATCTGAAGTTGAATGAGGCCTAAAGATGCATTATTTTATTCGTACTTATAGTCTTGCATCTGATATATAGTACTAGAACCAAAGCGTTGTAAAGTGTTGTTTCAATATCATAAAAATAAAATGACACAATAAAATTTAACGAATGTGTGGGTAAAAAGAATGATTTGGTTATTTTCAGTCTAAAAATCACTATCTTATATGAAACACAGGTTCGTAAATAGTCTCTAAAGTACACTTAGAACTTAAAAACACCATCAGAATCTAACATTTTGAATTAAGATTGAGAAAACTTAAACGTTTGTTTTAGCAAATAAATCTGAAGTTTCCGCTTTCGTTTTACTACATTTTTAATAGTGAATGGCTGTAAGGACAGTGGTTAGTTTACGAACTTACAACGCTCAAATCCAGGGCTTGTTCCCCGCGATAGACACAGCAGATAGCCCAATGTGGCTTTGCTCAAAAGAAATAACAACAAAAAACAAAACTGAATGGCTTTAGTCCTAGCTACATTTTTCATACTGAACGGCTTCAGTCCTAACCACACTGTTGATACTAAACGGCTTTAGTATTAGCTATTTGGTACTGAACGGTTTTAGTCCAAGCTTCTTGATACTGAACGACTTTAGTCCTAATTATATTGTTCATACTGAAAGACCTTCATCAACCCGGTACAAATGACGTCAGTGTTGGAATCTCATCTCTGGACAAACATAACGGGAATACTAACGCATCCTCAGTGTCTTCAAATTCGAT
>NW_013666482.1:6121-7792 GCF_000517525.1 Limulus polyphemus
GGTACTGAACGAATTTAGTTCTAGCTACATTGTTGATACTGAACGGCTTTAGCCCTGTCTACACTGTTAATACTAAACGGCTTTAGTATCTTAGCTATTTGGTACTGAACGAATTTAGTTCTAGCTACATTGTTGATACTGAACGGCTTTAGTCCTGTCTACACTGTTAATACTAAACGGCTTTAGTATCTTAGCTATTTGGTACTGAACGAATTTAGTTCTAGCTACATTGTTGATACTGAACGGCTTTAGTATTAGCTATATTGTTGATACTGAACAGTTTGACTCCTAGCTATATTATTGACCGACATTAGAAATACTGTGAAAACTATTTACAAAATACAATCTGTATTCACTTTGGAAATGAAACCATTTAAAAATATGCATATAATTACTTGCCACTGCAATTGCCTTATTTTTATATTATACATCAATAATAGCTTTTTCACATATAATAGGACATAAAATCATTGTAATTTTCAATAGCCGTAATGAATTTATGCATTAAAAATACGACTTGTAAACTTGTACAATAATGTTAGAGCTGTTGTGTTATGATAAGTAAAATATATTTTTTTGGTATTTATTAAGTTAAAAAAAAAGACATCGTTTTACAGGTTCGGCTGAGAAAATTACCAATGATTTAATTGTTTCAAGTATAAAATGCTTGAATATTATAAGCTGTAATAGAGAGGGTAAACTATACTAGAAGGTCACAGCGAGTCAGTAATGATTAAAGAGTTTGAAGAGTTCATTAAGATTGTTTTAAAGTTTGTAAGTTTTGAGTTGATTAATCAATCATTTAATTTTCAGCGACTTGTTACGCGAGATTGCTTCGTGTTTCTCCCTAAGTAGATTAAACCGAATTTCCAATCTTTGATGTTTTGTAAAGTGGTTATGCTAACAGCCGAAAGCAATAGGAACATTTCTCTAAGTAAGCGTACGTTATACGATCCGATGTTCTAAGGCTTTATTTTCTCAAAGGCTGGAATATCTGTCAATTCTACAAAAAACAAAGTGGAAACTTGTTATCAAACAATATTTGGCCATTTTCATCAATTCCATTGCTTGATCAGCAATCTTCTTGGACATTATCTAAACTGAATACAGTGTTCAATGAACGTTAAATTATTGTTAACTAGCTGGAGTATCAATCTCCTGGACGGAAGTTATGTAAATTCATGATAAATGAAAGGTTACTTCCCTTTTATGTCAAAAACGACCATAAAAACTGCAAAACAGAAAATGTGAAATCGCAGGTTTAGCATGTATCTCCGCATGGACCCAACAAACCTTTATACCAAATTTGGTGAAGATCTATCAACTGGGGGTGGGGCGGCGAAAGTAGTGGTGATACGCGTGTAAACCCACAAAAAACCGCAAAATGCAAAACAGAAAATGTGAAATCGCAGGTTTAGCATGTATCTCCGCATGGACCCAAGAAACCTTTATACCAAATTTGGTGAAAATCTTTCAACTGGGGGTGGGGCGGCGAAAGTAGTGGTGATACGCGTGTAAACCCACAAAAAACCGCAAAATGCAAAACAGAAAATGTGAAATCGCAGGTTTAGCATGTATCTCCGCATGGACCCAAGAAATCTTTATACCAAATTTGGTGAAAATCTTTCAACTGGGGGTGGGGCGGCGAAAGTAGTGGTGATACGCGTGTAA
>NW_013666482.1:8407-12054 GCF_000517525.1 Limulus polyphemus
TTGAAAATGTGTTTGTATCTTCCCATGGACCCAATCAACCGCTATATCAATTTTGGAGAAGATCAATCCATACCCTGCGAAGTAGTTACATGGACATACAACGTATAACATACGGTACTATTATAGACTCATATGAAAATTTTGAGCCTGGTTATGATTGTACTTTAATTGTTCTTTTTTATGTAATTATTAATATTAATTACATGCTAATATGCGAAATTATGATCCTGGTTAAACGTACTTTAATTGTTCTTTTTGTACAGGTTAAGTATTATAAGTTACATTCTAAAATACAACATTCTGGGCCTAATATGAGTGTATGTTAATTGTTAATTTTGTAAGGGTATTTTAAAATTACATGCTGATATGGAGGAACTGTGAGTCTAGTATGATTATTCTTGGGGGAAGGGGGATCCTGACTATATGCTACTTTATAAAGCTCTGTGTCTCACAAATTAGCATTTCAGCCGGGAGAGAATTTCAGGTTACAAAGCAAGATTAAGTAGCACTAGCAGAAAAAAAAACAAAACATTCTCTATGTAGTTCAAGCATTTTATGAACGCGATCAATGATTGCAATTCGAATGAAGAATGCGCATGAGCTTCTTTTTTTGTCTTATCAGAGGCGGGTCAATATGAGCGCTGTTAAGTGAGCATCACACATTAATCAGTGCAGGTAACCTAGCTGTTTTGGAGACTCTGAAATCATACAGATATAAAATAGAAACAAATAAAGAAATAACTCTCCTCTGCCAAGCTTAAATTCTTAAACATTTAGTTTCCAAAACAACCTTTGAATGTTTCTGGACGGGGCCTTCATTTCCTGGATTTCTAGGTCAATCCTGGATGGTTTAGAACCCTATAAATAGTTCCCTTACTAATACCTATATCATTAAATGTTGAATACCAGACAGAGAGACAACAAATGTGACAAAAATAAAGCCGAAGAAAAGGAAGAAGCGAAGAAGTAAATGTAGACGTTTACTTAAATCAAACTCTCTGTTATGAGACAACAAAGCAAATATACCAACTGGGCTGAAGGACACTCATTTCTAAGCTCTTCTTACACGATCATTTGACTGTTTAAAAATGGCTAAAGTAGCAAAATTAGGTCTTGCTACCTGAAACATCAAACATTTTATAACTTGTCAGCGGTACGAGCACGCCTTATGTTTGTACGTGCCTAGAATCTGGCATAGAGATCGCATATATCACTATAAAACTATCTCTATGAAAATATTTTCAATATCTTCACCCTTTACGCTTCATTTACTCAACATTTTTTTGAAGAGAATGTTTTTCTTACTTGGCTACTAACCACACGAGATCCAAGACTCTCGGGTTCGAGCCGTGATGCTACCAAACACACTTCGCACTTTCAGCTGTGGTATCGTTATAAGAATGTCGATAAATACAGCTAACCTCTTTAAGTGGCGAATACTGCCGATTTGTCGTCTTTCTTTTAATTCAAAATTAGGAGCAGTTTTTTTTTTTTCACCATACTGTTACTTGGTCATTGTCATTACTTGTCATTGTGTGTATCATTCAAGTGAATAAACAAACATCCACCTCTATGAGAAAAGTACCTACAAATTTTCTTGTAAATTATTTCCAAATAAACCGAATAAACGCCTAACAAATTAGATATCTTGTGTTATTTAATTCATTATCTGTTAAAATGTGAAATGCAGCTTTTTTCTCACAATAACTGAGTGGTATCTATTTTAGAGGCAACACTCCTACAGTTCTAAGTAGTTGTGTGACATTTATATCAGGAGTAGCATTCATATGGTCTTAGAATAGCCGTTTGGCATATATCTGAGGAGTGACACTCCTGAAGTTATAGATTAATTGAGTGGCGTCTATTCTAAGAGAAATACTCCTGCAATCCTGGAATAGCTGTGTTACATATGTTTTAGGGGCAATATTCATGCAGTCCTTAACTAACTGAGTGACAGGTATTATAAGGGAACATTCATATAGCCCTAGACTAATTGAGTGGCATATATTATAAGAGTAGCATTCATACACTCCTGGACTAATTGAGTGACGTATATTATAAAGGCAACATTCATACATTCCTAGACTAATTAACTGACATATATTATAGGGGAAAATTCCTGCAGTTCTAGAATAATTGTATGGCACATAGTTTAGGTGTTTATGCGATTCAGATCAACCATGCAGCTTTCTACAAGCATACAGTAACCCTGAGGTATCCAAGTTTTAACTCAAACTTCGTTGCAGATTCCTCAATATTATGGCCTTAAAAACAAACATTTTCGTTTCGTTTTTTATTGAAAACCTTATTGGAAAATCAAAAACACTTTTACAATACACATTATGGATTATGATCCAAAAGATTTACTCGAGTGTAGATCATGTTTGCTTTATGAAGTTAACTATAATGAATAAATATGGTAATAATTACATATAAATATATATTGAATATAAAATATTTTAATATTCATTAACAATATTCACTATACAATAATCTATGTTTAAGATTCGTAAGATTTTAACTTTAAATGTTTATATTGTTTTATTTTAAATTCATATAGATTAAATACATCAATATTAGTTATCAATTTTTTTTTCGATGCTGATTTAATATATATATGTATTATTACCATTAACTATTGATCATATTTTGTTTTGAATATTGTTATAGAGTTTTGGTGTTTGATACAAATAATCTCCTCGAGAGAATTCCTTTTTTAACTTTAGGAATTTGTAAATTTCCAAGCTTTTCAGTTCTTCTTTCATATATTGGTTTTATTGTTTTCCAGTTCTATATATCTCTACTAAGTCTATTTACGTAATGGTCATATGTTTAATTTTTTTAATGTAATTTTGTACTTTGTAATTTAATAGAATTTTTAACTGTACTATACCATACTGTTGGATAGAATTTAATCAAACATAATAAATAATTTCAATTTCATTAAAAAATATAATTTATTTAATAATAAAATCTCCCTGGAACATTTTAATTGTTTCAATGGATTTAATTTTAATTAAAATTCAGTAAGCTATTATTATTCCAAAATATTTAACAATTTCTCAATTTTGTAAAATCTATTTAATGTTAATAATATTTTACTATCTAAAAATTTACATCTACATTTATTATATTAGATTATTTTTAATTACTTGTTTTTAGACCATTTCTTTATATATTTAAACCATTATCATTATTTTGATAGTCATTATTGTAATTTCCATTATAAATGAATACTGAATCAATGGATATAACTAGTTGTTTTCCTATTAAACTTAACTTACAAGAAATCGTTTAAATAAAATAATAAATAACCAAAACTATTCCATGGAATGCTCCAGAAATAATTTACTTTGCTTATGATTGTATTCAAGTAGTTAAAATTACATGTATTAAATGGAAAAACATGTATTAAATGGAAAACAAGTAGTTAAAATTCAAGTAGTTAAAATTTTTTCCATTTAATACATGTAATTTTAACTACTTGTTTTCCATTTAATACATGTAATTTTAAATACTTGTTTTCCATTTAATACATGTAATTTTAACTACTTGTTTTCCATTTAATACATGTAATTTTAACTATTTGTTTCCATTTAATACATGTAATTTTAACTATTTGTTTCCATTTAATACATGTAATTTTA
>NW_013666482.1:13054-23412 GCF_000517525.1 Limulus polyphemus
ATTTGTTTCCCTTTAATACATATAATTTAAACAATCACTTTTATTCCATTTTTACAGTTTTTAATAAATGTTATTGTGAAATTATATTAAAAGCTTTTGATATATCTAAAAAAAGCATATGTTACCTTACAACCATTCACAAAATCATTTAACTTATTAATCATCTTATATATCGTATCCTTTGTATTCATTACTTTATCTATACCCGAATTAAAAATGTAAGAAAAAATTACCTTAGGAGTCTGTTATTCTTAAACGACAGACTATTCATATTGCTGAGCGTTGTTAATCTAAAGTTAAATTTTAATTGTATGTCTTTCAATATGTCGATATGTATTAATCGTATGTCAAGGGCTGTCATTCAGTATGTCTCTTTTTACTTAATGGATATTTACCGCATTTTTATATTTCACTATTTTCAGACCATTTTCTTGGGCAGTTTTTTAATTTATATTATTTTCTTTTATACTGCCTTCCTTGTTATGACTTTACTCTGCGACAGTAAAAAATGGCGGTGGTAAGAAACATAAACTCGCAAGTGTCAATATGATTATAATACATAATGACATTGACTAGCAGTAAAGTTATAACATAATGATCACGTGACATTACCGGAAACGGCATTACTACCGCAGAGGTATACATCGACAAAACAGCGAAACAGGTTTAGTAAAGGACAATTGAACCATATATTTCAATGTTACAATTCCGAGCATTATTTGCATGACAGACTGAATTTATATTAGAACTACGAAGGAACCAACAGCTGGTTGGTTCCATGGTATTGTGATCTTGTAGCGTTGTACACAGTGTGATTTATCTATCAACTTAGAAAAATATTATCAACTTAGAAACCTATTATAATCAGTTAGAGATTACATTTTAATGCAGTTCTGGTTTATTGTTTTATGGAAAGTATCGAGTTACTATATCATTTATGAAAAACAACCAGTGTTTAATAATGGTTTTATCGGCCATTTTGAAAGTCGGTAAACGTGGTCCAATGGCTTCTCGTTGTTTTATACTGGTTATAAATAACCTTTTTAACGTAAGTAAACGTGGTTTCACCGTCTAACAAATAACTTAAATATTGTTTAACCTATACAACAACAATAAACTCGAAGCAAAGAGCCAGAAGTACTAAGAATCATTTTCTTAGGACTGATCATGTAGGTAAGGGAACTATTATTCAAATATCATGATATAAATATATATATTTGTAACTTAAATCTTAACAAGTGTTAGTACTGCGCGATTAAGATTAGAAAGTGTTTACATGTAGTATGACTATAATGTTGTGATGTAAGCATGGTTATTTTTATGAAGAATTAGCTAATCGCAAATATATAAATCTTTGTTAAATAGTTATCGCCAGAATACATTTTTTGCTCTGTTTTTTATTTTTACTATGAATTCAGCAAAACCATAAATAGATATTGCTTTGGTAGTAACTATAGAGATTGAGTACATTATATTAACACGATTTTGGTTCCTCATTACGTCATTATAATCCATATCGCCGCATTCGGTCATGTTTTATCTGACGCTTGTGCATCTTGACATTAGTGCTGTGGCGTAGTTTGCCCCCCAGTGGCACAGCGGTATGTCTGCGGACTTACAACGCTAGAAACTGCGTTTCGATACCCGTGGTGGGCAAAACACAGATAGCCCTTTGTGTAGTTTTGTGCTTAACTACAAACAAACAAACAGCGTAGTTTAAATAACAAAATGTTCCCACGTAAATTGTATTGTTCAAAGCATGCAGCTAATCTCTTCATGCTTTCTATAATCCATCTAGTATACGAGGACAAATGTTTCCTAGCACCCATTTAAATAGTTTTATTAAAAAATGAATAAGCGCTGCATTTGGTGGCTTGACCAGTATGCCTTCATGCTGAATAGCATGAATAAATGTTTAATTTTCCATCTGCTTGAGGTATGTGATGGTTGAATGGTTACGATGTGGAAGCAATTTATGTTGCTTTTCCAGGCTGAGATAATTCCTTATTGTGTTGCATAACGTTGTCTGGAACATGTGGTCGGCTTTAGTCACTGAAATTTCTGTTGGTAAATTCTAATCTATTGCAAGATGCCACACTTCGTGTATCACGGCTGGGATATGACTTCTCATAACATAATGTTTTGGGACAACATGGGACCTACTGGTCCATCTAGACTGTTTCATTCTCTAAACTAAACTAAAACTATTAGAAATAAATCTTAAAGCCAACCCTTATCATTTATATACTTATCAAGCTTTCTCTTAAACTTACTGCCTCCACAACATCCGAAGGCAACCCATTCCAGAAGCCAACTACCCTTTTAGAAAAATAAAACTGTCTTGGCTGAACATGCCCCTAGTTCTACAAACATTAATCCAGTTTGACTGAACTCCATTTACAACACTCTGCTTTCTTCCATTTAGTCACTCTTCTATCCAATTTGCTAACTTATCCCCCACACCTATAGAGATAATATTTTTCCAAGCATTTTCCAGATCTCTTTCTGGATGGTCCAAGTATCCCAAATTGATACATAAACATTAGATACGTGTGATATCCCCAACTTGGACATTCTAAATCCCCGATCCCCCGACCTGAAAGACATCTTTATGACCTGAGTGTAAAAATATTAGGCGTCGAAAGCGTCTGTAACATAACCTTCCTAAAGGCAATATATTTTCGGTAGCATCACACTAATTGCAAAACACCAAACAATGCAGTTCTGACACATTAGTGTCACAGCTTTTTTATATCTGTTGTGTTTGTCAGGTAACTTGCTGATTTGCATATTCAAAATTGTTTTAATATAACATACCTGTATCAGCTCTTTCCCACATGATAAGCTTTATTTTCATTTGAATTTAAACATTAAAGAACTGCTCTGTAATTGTTAATAAAATTGTTATTTCAGCTTAAATACACATCGAAGATATTTATCTTGTTATGAAATATTAAAAATGTTTCCTGCTTTAATAACAGTTAGATTTTATCTGACAATTCATAGGATGTCAGTTCTTTCGTACAAAAGGTGAGGATAATTTAATTGATGCACGTGAAAGTATTCTAAGGATCAAAATAAAAAATCATAAGACAAATAAAAGAGTTTTGATACACGAACTGTTAAAAGTATTGAATGGTGATGAAACTCGTCCCTCTGGTTTCTAAAAAGTTATAAATTTATTTCTATTATTACAAGTAATAGAATGTATATTGTAGAATATATGACGTTATCGACAAATAAGCATAATACAGTCTTGGTTTCAGATGATTTATGCATTATATTTTACTTTTGACGTTGCACCAATGTAGCCTTTGGAAGGAAAATACTAAAATCATCATAATATCAGATATAGAAATAAGTATTTTACAAGATTAAGTTCTGTTTTTATTTACTTTTTGGAGATACTATCACTATAAACTATAAAAAGAGAGAAACTGGGAAGTCTGATAGAACTCTACTTTAATTAAAGTTGAATTATGTGATCTAAAGATCAGTAAACTAATGATTCCCTAGTAAGAATCAGACTAGTGTGAGAAATTATATGTAGCATAGTCGTAATAACATCTCAAGTCCTGTAGTTCATGCAAACAGGTGAATGGAACATAACCTACACGTTCAAGCATAAAAGTATCCACACTGCAAATATATATATATATATGTGTGTGTGTGTGTGGATTGTATAGATTTTTAGCTATGGCAAGGGAAAAACTACTATTATTAAACAATGTCAACTACTCCTCTCAGTTCATTGTTATCATTTGATAATCAGTCATGTGATATGAAATAAAAAAAATGACTGTTCATTCACTACGTTCATTAATTAGCATTTATAATTCTTAACATTTTACTTCAGTATCAAGTGTAGTTTCTCAGTACCGTAGCCAGGAAAACTTTGTGAGCCAATAAAAATGTCTAAAGCAAGAGAGCTTTGTTTCTTTGTTTTAGCTCAAAGTCACAATGGGCTGGCTATTTTCTGTGTCCACCGCGGGGGGATCAAGTGCTGTAAGGCCATAAACTTACTACTTTCCCACTAGGGGGACAGCAAGAAAGTAAAGCTGGAAAAAAGTATCTTCTCTGACATTTAGGAGAGGGTGAGGGCTACTGGGTTTTAGCCTCTCTTGCCTACGTCTATGTGGTCACTATGAATAACAATGGCAGCCTGGTATCAGTGTTGCATTTTTTCAACATTGAGTTTTAATGAAGCCATCTCTTGTCCGAAATCACTTGATTGCTTACGATGGGTCTCTCAAGAGCATCATATACATGACAGATAGTCTAGTGAGTGTGCATTAAACTCCATTCCGTTAAATCCCCCTTTCATCAAGGAATATGTTGACCAATTAGCCAGGTGGAATTGTCATTATCATTCATTATGCTACAGATATGGCCAAAATTATCTTAGCATATGTCAGCACAAGCAGTTGTAGGATGCAGTCTTTAAATTGTGTGGAATTAATGGTGCCATTTTTGCCCCCCCCCCCCATCCCCAATGGCTCAGCGGTAAGTCTGAGAGCTCATACCGATAAAAACCGGGTTTTGATACTCATGGTGGGTACACCACAGTGTAGCTTTGTGCTTAATAACAAACATTCCGCCGGCTTTAGCGGCCAGCGCGTTCGCAAATACTTATATAATACTATATACGCCATATTCCTTTATAAGAATGGGGATATATCTGGCTTCATATTCTTTTCTCCCTAAATAAATTAACCGCTATTATCTGGTTGCAGGGAGGATCACATTTCATCTATTAAAAAAAAGTAGAATTTTACTCCAAATAGGTTTGGTTCACAGGACGTGTTGTTGTCACCATTCACATGGATTTTTTAGTGACGTGGCCACCAGGGGACATATTTTCAATAGTTTCAATTATTATTATTTGTAATTAAGCACAAAGCTATACAAAGGGCTATCTGTGCTCTGCCCACCACGGGTATCGAAACCCGGATTCTAGAGTTGTAAGTCCGCAGACATACCGCTGTGCCACTAGGGGGCCAATAGTTTCAATAAATAGGCGATAGAATGATCGCGTGTTATTAACTATTTTAAGTGAAGTAGGATCTTTTCACGTATTTTATAAACGATGCTCTTTTCTCCATTGTCAACACATTTCGACTTTCATAATACAAATTATCCTTAAGGACATACGTTATCCAGTTATCTTTTGGATGCCACCAGGGGCGGGAGTTTAATATAATACATATATAGATATATCTTCAATGACACTGTTTGGTTTACTGAGTAAAATAAATGAAATTGATAATTTTAGTTCGTCTTAGCTGAAGAATTCTTATGATAAATTGAACGCGTTAAATTTGATTTTAATATCCGCGGAAACTTTGTGAAGTGCATTTTTCTGCTTATTTGAAGTTAAACACAAAGATACACAATAAGCAATCTGTGCTCTGCCCATCACGTTTCAGATATAATTTGCTCACTTATAGGCACCACAGAGTGCCAGCTCAGCTGTAATAGATCTACGTGCTTCTTGATCATTTCAATATAAACATGTTTGTTTTTATGCAAGTCGCCGAAACCATAGATCGTCAGAGACAATCGAAGCACTTTAAAATGTAAGATGGACAAGATGCACTGTGAGAATCTAAGTTCTTACAGTGCAAGATACACTATAGAAAGCCGAAGATTTGCGTCTAAAGTAAACTATAACACATAAAGATTTACAGTTGAAGATGTGCTATGGGAATCTGAACTATTACAGTTTAAGATACACTGCGAGAATCTAAACTTATTAAAGTCTGTTCAATGTATTGTTTGTTTATTTTGAATTTTGCGCAAAGCTACACGAGGGCTATCTGCGCTAGCCGTCCCTAATTTAGCAGTGTAAGACTAGAGAGAAGGCAGCTGGTCATCATCACCCACCGCCAATTCTTGGGCTACTCTTTTACCAACGAATAGTGGGATTGACCGTCACATTATAACGCCCCCACGGCTGAAAGGCCGAGAATGTTTGATGTGACGGGGATTCGAACCCGCGACCCACAGATTGCGAGTCGAGCGCCTTAACCACATGGCCATGCCGGGCCCGCAATGTATTGTAAATAAATTAACGCAGTAAACAAAAGGCTTGCATTGTCTAAACATTGTGCTACGAATAAAATATGTCGATTTCCTTCACAAGGCCCCCCAGTGGCACAGCGGTATGTCTGTTGACTTACAACGCTAGAAACCGGGTTTCGATACCCGTGGTGGGCAGAGCACAGATAGCCCTTGTGTAGCTTTGTACATAGTTAAAAACAAACAAACAGACAATCATTTACAAATGTGGAATGTAAATATTTATGTTTTATATATTTGAATCTGAATAGTATGTATATTGTATCAGATTTTTTATTTTAATGATCTACGTCGTGTTGTTAACCCTTGGATTATAATAGTATAATTTATGTGGTAAATATTGGATCTTTATATTACGTCAGTCTGTGGATCTTAATAGCATATGTTATAATGTTATTCTTTGGATCGTAACAATTTATAAATCATTTTGTAAATTTTGATATCATAATAGATTATGTTATATTGTCAGTCTTTGGACTGTAAAAGTGTATTTTACGCTGTAAAAATTTTGATTCCCATAGTGTATCTTACACTGTACGAACTTAGATTCCAACAGTGTATCTTACACCGTAAGAATTTAGATTCCCACAGCATATCTTACACTGTAGGTTTCTCCTGAATTTTTGATAATATATTTGTTCTTACAAGTTTTACTTATCATATTTCTTCTTTACATATTATAAAAAAATCTAAACAATGTTCATAAAGGTTTTTATTTCATTTTATTGTACTTAAGCAAGCAGTTTAATTTGTCCTCTTGAAGAACAAACAGAAATTGTCATCATCCTCTTCTCGATTTTCGGCTGAAAAAAAAACAACAGAATAATATCTAAATCAATAAACTCAAATTCACTGATCTCTAGACAAAATGCACTTTGAAAGAAAGAAACGTGTGAACGGGTGCTGAAATTTATGGTTTCGTGTTTCTATTTCAATTTTTTTTTTCATCAAACGCACTCTCTTCTTGTCCGACTGGCGTCTATAACTTTGAGGATAGAAGGCGTTCCGATGAAGCTGAGGATCGAGAAATATAGAAGCAGAGATCTTCCTTCATCGCTCGATACGTAAACGTTCCGACGAATGGGATAAAGGAAGCGAAGTGGATCGCTTAGCAACATAGTAAGTGCACATATAGATCGATGAGTTGGATGTTGCGGATGCTGTTCGAGACGGAAAACTAGAGCCACGACGAGTTACGCATGCGCAAAGTCATCAAGTGTAAATGTTCAAAAGGGTGCAGGCTCAGTGGATGGAGCTGTAGAAATAATCGCAACAGCAAACACGGAATTGAGAACAAGTAATAGAGCGTGTAATACAGTGTAGAGATAGGAGTGTTTGGAGCTGATGTCCACTTTGAAACAGGAGTATCTCGTACTTGCCTATCTAGTTCTTTCAACTATCCGTGTTACATTTCTAAAGAACCGGAAGAATTTCGCTAAAGTCGAGTGCGCTTCGAGGCTCTGCCTTCTCTGGAAGATTTAAACACAACGACCGTCTGCCTCTAAGTTATCTTATGCACTGACAACATTATTTAAAACAGTCTTGCTATGTTTTGATTCTTTATGTTGTGTCAACAGTTTTAAAAGAGTTACATTCTCCTTAGTCTCCTGATGTAGGTTGTAGGCACGTGTAACAGTATCCTTCGGTTTTTGCTTCCAAAAGTCTTTTATTTCTTAGACTTCGAACACTATTTAAACAATACCCTCCTCTGCATTGATTATAGCTCTAAAACAAATTCCTTCCGCTTCCTCGTCGTTCAGCGTGGATTGTCTGTAAACTGCCTGAACTGTTCTTTTCAGACTACGAATCTATAGCGTGATTTTGTGCGTAATAGTTAGTTTTCAATTAGTGCACACTGTGCAAAATATCTGGCTTATAATTTCATGTACAGTGCCCAGTCAACAGTTAGGTAAAGTTTTCGACACGTTCACCTGATAATTTTGCTAGGACTTCACTCTTCTTCTGCAGGCTGCGTATATTCCGTATTAATAGTAAGTATTGGTCTTGGTAATGCATGTTCTCTTTTGGCTAGCTTAGTACTGTATGGTTGAATTAATGCAATAATAGTTAAAATCATAATAACTTGTTCACAATTTTCCTCAAGGAGTGTAGTAGCTCGTGTACGCAATGTAGTAGCTCGTGTACGCTTTTATTAAATGGCGAGCCGACATCATTCGCTATCAATACATAAGTGGTAAAAATATTTACAACAGCAACTTCGAAAATTATGTAAATTTAAATTTCTCTTTGCTATTTCCCTGTATTCTATTTGTATTGACTATTGTCTGATAATATATCTTTTAAAAAGTATCTCCATTTTTTTGTGTGTGTACACTTTAGAGAGGGAGGGGGGTCACGAAAACACGCGTGTTTTGTATGCTCTTAAAATGGCGAAAATTGTGAACGACCTCTAAATGTTCTCTTTAAATGCTTTCTTCTTTGTTTGAATGACATTTTCTCAGCGCTTGTTCTTGGCGGAAAATTTTTGTTGTTTAACAAGTAATTCTTAAGATTCTTCTCAGAAAAAATAACTACAGCGTTCGCTGGAACTGTTTGATTAGAAATTAATTGTTTTCACTTCTGAGTTGGCGCTAAGTCAAAGTGATGATAAACTATCGTTTTCCAAATGGAACTGTGCTAAAATAATTATACGTCCTTTAACATTTAAAACAGCATTTCTATCCGTATCCTGTTTACGACTTTAGCGCAATAAACTAGTTTCTCTAGGACTCCATAAAATAATAAAACTTTACATTTTGAGTCGATAAACAACCTTATTATCCTTCATGTAACTAACAGGCATGACATAGTTTTCAATGTAGTAAAGAATGTCATTACTCCCTGGTGAGGATTGCAGAATAGCATGGTGCACACTCGGTTTACACAACATGGTATCTCTTGGGCATTTTTAACCAAGGATGTCTCTCAAACGGGTATGGTACTGAAGGACTGACTTATTGAAAATGCCCAAATCCTTCTATTTACTCTAAACAGGAATGCATTCCTTTTCAAAAGTGTGTTTTTTTTCTAGAATACCTTTCAGTTCAATTTGATTTAAGTAATATCTTACTTATTGCGGTTTCCTATGTTAACCTTCGGTTAGATAACAGTGAAATTACAGAATAGATTGTAACAAAGTTGTTCTTAAAAATGAATGATTGTTGCTCCAGGTCTCAACATTTTAAATCAAAATTACATTTATAGGATGTAATGCAAATTTGAACCTCTGTTTTTATTCTGAATTTCAGATCTAACATGAAGTATCATTTGCTTGTGATTCTCAACAAAAGTAAACCATCTCTATACATTTGAACTTATTAGTATTAACATATAATACGGTATAGGCCCTAACTAAGATAATTCAAAATAACATCAATGAAGGCAATCTAGTGCATCAAACTTACTAGAAATATTTAAGATTTATTATATCTGCTTATAAGAATCAAATCTACATAAATATTTCACACATTCAAAACGTGTTGAAATCTATTTTCTTTTATTTAGACTCACAAACTTCAAACGATCTAAAATGCGCTTTTTTAGAAGACTTCTTTGAGACCAGTTTCAAATATAAATATGATTAAGAAACAAGTTTCCAATACTTTTATCAGGTTCTTTTAGTGACTTTCATTCTATTTTGATAAAATTTTAATCTCCGATTTTGGCAAGAAAGGAGCAATTAAAACACTATCTCAAAAACGTGGTAAGAGGGTTTGTTTGTTTTAAATTTCGCGCAAAGCTACACGAGGGCTATCTGCGCTAGCCGTCCCTAATTTAGCAGTATAAGATTAGAGTGAAGACAGCTAGTCATCACCACCCACCGCCAACTCTTGGGCTACTCTTTTACCAACGAATAGTGGGATTGACCGTCACATTATAACGCCCCCACGGCTGAAAGGGCAAGCATGTTTGGTGGGACGAGGATTCGAACCCTCAGATTGCGATTGGAGTGCCCTAACCACCTGGCCATGCCGGGCCAGGTAAGAGGGAGGAACAATTAAAACACTATAGCAGAAATTTGGCAAGATGGAGTAATTAGAACACTACAGAATATTTACATCCTGAAACATGAATCAACGGAAATGGAAGAAGTAAGCATTTTACGAAATAATTACATGGAACATTTCAAGCATCTCAGGAAACATCTTGAAACATCTTCAGTTAAAATTTACATTAAAACGAAATCCAGTAAATCCAACAAATAAAGAAGCAGTCAGGGGGTTTTACTACAGAGTAACTGGGCACCCATTTTTTTGTGTCCAATCCCACTTGAATGAGTG
>NW_013666482.1:23433-27177 GCF_000517525.1 Limulus polyphemus
CTCTGCCAATTACAGTCACAAAAGTAATGTTTCGGGTAAGCATGGGTACCAACCGTAGGATGGATGACCTCACTCGTGTCCCCTTAGCATGCACAGAAAGTATATTTTGAGCCCCTTGAGTGAAATAGGTGCCATGGCAAATTTCCTAAGAAATACACATTTGGGGCAGTTTTTGATTTTACTCGGGACTTTTTGAATAGATTGACATAGAATGCGCCATCTGGCTACCAGTTTTGGTGCAATCTGCTAAACAAAACAGCATATATATGAATGTTTATATCTAAAAGAACTGTTTTACATTCTGTCTCTATCAAGTGGATGGCTCGTTTAATATACCAGAGTAGTTAAACCAATCCAAGTTGGTGAGTGTCACATATTTACTGAATGATTAATCTTAGTCTTGTGGACTGCATCTTGTTTCTTTTTTTTTTGATTTCCAAGAGTTTGTTGAAAGTATTTTTTTGTGTCACTAAATTTACTTAATTTCCATGCACCTTAAAATATTTCTATTTTATTTTCCATATACGGCAATCAGAATCCACACTTTTCAGAAAAAGTTAACAGAAATACTTTTGTAGGAGTATCGTAGTAAGTATGTTAATTGACATGTCTGTTTCTGCTATTTACGGCACAACAAGTAAACTTTCAAAATTTGTGTAAAATATATTTCCAGAAAGTATGTGTTATACTGAATAATTCAGGGACTATTTTATTTAATTATTAACTTTCAAAATTTGTATCTGCCTCGTAATGAAATATTAAGGTTTCGTAGAATTCAACAATGCTACGTTAATACTGTTTTTATTTATTATTATTCAGTGATTACTATAACTTTTCAATAGTTTTGTTTGATTGCTTGTAAACGGCCTCATAACATATTAATATTCATATAAACAATGAATGAAATTAAAAGTTATAGAATATACCTGTAATGTTTGTACAGATGCTTCATAAAAAAAATATCTCATCAACGATACACTGTATTAACTTACGTAAAATACTGTTAATGTAATTACTTTTACTGATGGAATATGTTCATGTGTGGTGAACAAAAAAGTATTTCTCGTTTCGTTTCGTGTTTCTTTACTTGTCCTTCAATCGGGGAGGAGCCTCTAAAGTCATGTGACTGGAGTTGTTTCGTACAAAAAAACACAAAATCGTCCAGAAGAGACAGGCAACGGCTAACCATTTCCTGTCACGATTAGAAAATTAAATCTATCTGTTAAATTCCATCCATTCGTAGTTCGTGAGAAGAATGTGAAATATTTCTTCAAACTTACATGCTGTCGTATCGAAACAACGATCTCTTTTTTTTTTCAGAACAGAGCTCATATTAGATTAACTTCGCATTGCAATAGATGCAGAAAATTAATTAATACTAGTTCAGCAGCTTACCGCTGTATGTATATGCAGTTTTATATATGTTCAAAATAAAGAAATAAAGCAGTAGAGCAAGGAAGGCTTACCTTCCAAAAGTAATAGGCAAGAAAAATCATATGTTCCAAATCAGTATAGCAAGGAAAGCCTACCTTCCAAAAGTAATAGGCAAGAAAAATCATATGTTCTAAATCAGTATAGCAAGGAAAGCCTACCTTCCAAAAGTAATAGGCAAGAAAAATCATATGTTCCAAATCAGTGTACCAAGGAAAGCCTACCTTCCAAAAGTAATAGGCAAGAAAAATCATATGTTCCAAATCAGTATAGCAAGGAAAGCCTACCTTCCAAAAGTAATAGAACAAGAAAGAATTACTTTCGAAAACAGCTTTAGGGAAAGAAAGGACTTCTTTCCAAAAGGACTACATGGTTTCTTAGATGTGGTTTATCAACTTTTTTACATTTGTCTTGTTTTCTTTATAATAACAGTAACCGGATAATTAGCACTTATAAGATCCTATTCGAAACTTTTTCTATATTTTCAGCACAACACAAGTTTACATTTATTTGACGAAATGATTAGTTTTGTTTTTTGCTCTATGTTTTTCAGTGTTCTATAGGTTTTTGTGACAGGACCTGAAATCTACTGAGATAAACCCGATATAGTGAAGAAACTGGCTTAATGCTCATTTTGATTGAAATCATTGAAACATGTTGATTAAAATTCACATTGAATAATCAAATGTGTAGGTGCTTATCCTAAGCATTTTCCTCAGAGGATTAACTTTATCGATAAGCTGATACTGCAAATTTCTTCGAACCACACCTAAGCCCATTAAACGTTTCTTTTTCCATCTAACCGTCATTAATATTCATCTTTATCAAAACTAAATAACTATATCTAATTCACTGTGTTGTTTGTACCTTCTTACTTAAAAAGATTATAATGCCTGGTTTCGTCAGTTACTATCCTAGATATTTTTGTTTCTCATCACAATAATACTTCACGATATTTGGCCAATTTAGAAGATTTATGTTAATCCTAAATCCATAAACAAAGCCAACAATGTAAAATAATATGCATAATAATAATAATACAATCATAATATATGTTTATTAAACATTCTAAACAATACTGTTTATGAAATTCACATTTAAAAAAATATAGAGTACTACATCTTACTTTCGGAACACAAACATTTAGTGGTATATTTCGAGAACTATCTTTCATTGTTATTGTGTACTTTCAATGGAAATATACATCCCTTAGTTATTATTCACGATCGTTCAAGTTCTCATAATTTACCAAAGTTGTTGCTTGCCAATATTCTTGTAGGTTATTTATTGGTAGCAAATTATGTCCTTTAGTTCTTTTCAGTAAACACGAGTTTTTACCCTCCTCTCCCCAGTGTACGTTTCGTGCGCTCGTGAAAAAGATGACAACTGGGAACGAACCACAAAAGCACACCAATACCTTCATTTTAAAATATTCTCTGAAAGTAATGATGTTGTTTTACAGAGTCATCTGATAATAGCAGTTTCTAACAGAGTCATCTGATAATAGCAGTTTCTAGCTTGTTTGTGATGTTCAACTTTTATTCATTGACGAAAATACAGATTAAATAGAAACTGCTATTATCAGATGACTCTGTTAGAAACTGCTATTATCAGATGACTCTTGTTATTTAATTTTCAACCATCTGCCCTATCGATTAGATAACCATTGAAGATAAATGGCTTCTAGTCAGTTATTTTTGATGTTGTTCGTTTTAAGTCTTATTTAAGAAAATGTTATTGTTTTATTTCACGATCATTAACACGATTCCTTATTTATACTAGTTTGAAATCTATAGGTTTTGTTTTCAATATGAGTTCGGTTAAGGGCAATGGAGGATAATATGACATGCACTTTAACAGGCAGTGATCTCTACCAATTTGATTCGTGCATTCAATAAACACACACACATACATTATTGTTTAGTGATACAGGTGATTATGCCACCCAAGAAACGACCTTTCTATGGAAAGTATTTTGCCGCTAAAAGAATGCAAGCACAAAGAGCAGCTGAAACAGCAGAAGAACGCAATCAAAGACTTCAAGCACAAGCTGCAAGACAGCTGCTCAAATACAAGAAGAGACTTTGGAACAACGTAAAGTTAGACTTCGAGCTCAAGCTGAAAGGCAGGCTACTCAAAGACAGCAAGAAACTGTTGAACAGCACAAAGCCAGAGTTCAGTCAGAATCATCAAGGCAAGCTGGATATGGACAACAAGAAACTTCTGAACAACATCAAACCAGACATTAAGCACAAAGATTAAGACAAATAACTTACAGAGAGCAAGAAACAGAGGAGCAATATGAAGTACAAC
>NW_013666482.1:28097-37786 GCF_000517525.1 Limulus polyphemus
ATAGCGCAGATAGCCCTCGTGTAGCGTGCGCGAAATTCAAAAACAAAACAAAACAAATCCTGATGCCTACACATCCTTAAAATACCTATCATTTCGCTTATTTATCAGTAATGAAAAAATAAAAACACTTAATCCTATAAATTATGCAACGAAACAGCGAATAAACATAAAATATTTAGTCGATAGAAGTGTTTTTTTCTCTCGTATTTTCTAAGTGTTATTTGAACTTAGATTTTTTTATCTTTGAGTCGTAGTTTTTCTGTTTGTTGCCGTTATTCTATTTAAGAGGAAGGTGGGTCTTGTTTATAGATTGTTTTTGCAATTTTTCATGAACAAAACATTTTGGTTGATAAAACAAATACCTTTTATAACAAATTTTATTCGAAACATCAAGTAACAGTTTTATAACTACATACTGACATTGGGGAACGCATAGCCGCCATCCGGTTAAAAAATACGAAGTCTTTGCCAATAAAATCACAATCAAGGACAATTGTAAAAATAACTTGTTATAATAATTGTTCCCTTATATAGTTTTTGCTGATTTTGGACTTAATAAACAACAAATTTGAGCTAACTTTTCTTTCAGACGATGACTGATTCCCCTGAAGAAGAGAGTACTGTGGCAATATTATGAGGAGAGTTTGATTATTTGTTTTTGGCACAAAGCTACACACTGGTATCACTAGGTGGATCAACACTAACTATAAGGAGAACAATAAAACCTGCGGTTCGATTCTTCGCAGTGAACAAGGCACAGTTGGCCCATCATTGTGTGGCTTTGCACGGAAACAAACAATACACACTGGGATATCTGCGCTGTGTCCACGGCGGAATATAGAACCTCGGATTTTAGCATTGTAATTCCGTAAACTTACTGCTGACCCACAGGAGGATAGCATGTGGAACAAGTTATGTGATTAAGAAGTTAACTGTACATTGTTTGTAACGAAAAAAGTTGTATTGTAAAAGAAAGCAAAGCAGACAGCTTAACATCTGAAAAACAAAGGCTCAGAGAATGCAATTTGATTAACCCTTAGATGAAAATCAAAAACTCTATTTTCCGCTTTTACTTCGTTATTTTCTTAAGAAAACAGTATCGAATTTTGACTTCAAAACATTTAATGGTTACACACAAAGATAATACATATATGTTTAAGCCCTCGATCGACGTTCAGAAGTAGCACACAGAATATTCCAAGAATGCAGCTTGTTCATTGAAACGAGTGCAACGATTAACTGTCGATCCACTAAACCTATTAAACTGATTCTCGAAATGTATAATGAACTTTGTAAGAAGTGTATTGACTTACTATCGTTCTTGAGGTGCAAATAAATGAACCTCTAACTATACTAAGTTTTATTTTAGTCACGTTTTAAATTATTCATACTCGACAGCTGGATGATCAGTTGAATCGTTGGTAGTTACACGTTTACCTGATCCAAATAAGTGTTTCATGTTCTTCTCGATGTTTACAGAGGTTAATATTATCTTACTACAAATAAGAAGGGTATCAATGTTACACTTATAATACACTGATACTAAGTAAGTTGCTACGTTCAAAACTTACCCATGTTAGACTAAAACTTGATCTATACAACTCAAAACACAGTTCAGCTATAATAAACTTAAACTTGGTCTATACAACTCAAAATACAGTTCAGCTATGCTAGACTTAAACTGGGTTAATATAAAGTAAGTTGCTCCTTTCAAGATCTACCCATGTTAGACAAAAACTTGATCTATATAACTCAAAACACAGTTCAGCTATAATAAACTTAAACTTGGTCTATACAACTCAAAATACAGTTCAGCTATGCTAGACTTAAACTGGGTTAATATAAAGTAAGTTGCTCCTTTCAAGACTTACCCATGTTAGACAAAAACTTGATCTATATAACTCAAAACACAGTTCAGCTATAATAAACTTAAACTTGGTCTATACAACTCAAAATACAGTTCAGCTATGCTAGACTTAAACTTGGTCTATATAATTTAATATACAGTTTAGTTATTCTAGGCTTAAGTTTAATTGATTTTACTCAAAACACAGTTTAGTTAGTTTAAACTTAAACTGGGTTTTAAAAACATTCAAGAGAAAGCTTAAGTTTTTAAACTTTAATCACACACTTAATAACCTTACTGTGTTTGTTTATTTTTCTCATAAGAGACTTCTGAGTAAACATTAGACGTTTTTAAAGGATTTTCTGTAACATGAAATCTGGAATCGATCGCAGTGTTCTTTCCTACTAGGAGTATATAAGATGGTTTGCTATTGCTAATTTATTTATAACCTCGTGTACTTCAAAGCCGTACTGATATACTAATTTATTTATAGCCTCGTGTACTTCAAAGCAGTACTGATATACTAATTTATTTATAACCTCGTGTACTTCAAAGCAGTACTGATATACTAATTTATTTATAGCCTCGTGTACTTCAAAGCAGTACTGATATACTAATTTATTTATAGCCTCGTGTACTTCAAAGCAGTACTGATATAATAATTTATTTATAGCCTCGTGTACGTCAAAGCTGTACTGATATAATAATTTATTTATAGCCTCGTGTACTTCAAAGCAGTACTGATATAATAATTTATCTATAGCCTCGTGTACTTCAAAGCTGTACTGATATAATAATTTATTTATAGCCTCGTGTACTTCAAATCAGAACTGATATACTTTTGAAAGGAGATTTAAGAAAATAAGAAAATCGCCTACATACAGAAAATGCACGTCGTTTTCTTTTACTCGGGCCCAGCATGGCCAGGTGGTTAGGGCGCTCGACTCACAATCTGAGGGTCGCGGGTTCGAATCCCCGTCACATCAAACATGCTCGGCCTTTCAGCCGTGGGGGCGTTATAATGTGACGGTCAATCCCACTATTCGTTGGTAAAAGAGTAGCCCAAGAGCTGGCGGTGGGTGGTTGGTGATGACTAGCTGCCTTCCCTCTAGTCTTACACTGCTAAATTAGGGACGGCTGGCGCAGATAGCCCTCGTGTAGCTTTCCGCGAAATTCAAAAACAAACAAACAAACATCTTTTACTCGCTAAAATTCAACTATGAGTCAATATATGATTTCAGTTTGATATTCACTTCGTCGATTATATGTGTAGTTTACGTGTATTATTTTATCTCTGGTTGCGTGTGTTTTATTCGGCGCAAAGTTACACAATGGGTTATCTACGCTTTGCCCACCACGTGGAATCGAGCCCCGGATTTCAGCATTGTACGTCTGTAAACTTACCACTGACTCACTGGGAGATATTGTTTTGTCACACAATAATATTTTCAATATTTATTGTTGTACCAAAATAACTCTTATTTTTATATCTCTTCAACTAGTTAAGAAAATTATATCTCACACTTTGTCGTCGTTTTCGCTCGAAAATGATACTTATAATCAATATATATATATATATATATATTGAGTAGTTTTATATGTTTCCCTATTACAAATCATCCCCCTCCCCAGTGGCACAGCGTTATGTCTGCAGACTTATAACGCTAGAATTCGGGTTTCGATACCCATGGTGGGCAGAGCACAGATAGCCCATTGTGTAGCTTTGTGCTTATATACAAACAAACAAATACAAATCATTACGCCACCCAGTGGTTCAGCGAGAAGTCTGGGGACTTATAATGCTAAGAACCGGGTTTCGTTACCCGTATTGGACACAGCACAAATAGCCTATTCTGGAGCTTTGTGTTTATCTACAAACAAAACAAAGAAATCGTATAAACAAAATGACCAAAGCAATTATGCGAATTACTCTTTTCCTGTGTAAAACACATAGGATACATCTAGCAATCATTAGTGGGATTAAGGCAATACTGATGGTGTTTTTTTTGCTTGTGTGTGTGACGCATGTGCTATTAAGGACACAGTAACCAACAGTTATAAATTCGTAAGCAATTTGGTATATAATGCTTTATAAAAGTATGTTTAAAAAAACCAATTTATGGTACTTGTAGCCGATATATTAAGGTTATCTGCCGTCGTATCTAATTATTGGCGAGAAGGAAGGCACTTAACTAATCAGCAACATCTATTTAGGAGGTCCTGGCTGTCATTCTTCTAACACACCCCCCATCTTAAACTGTGATAAATATTTTATGCTATCGCGAGGATTTGAACCCGGCCTGGTAGCTTCGAAATTTTGAGCTCTATGTTTGTTTGCTTGTTTGTTTTTGAATTTCGCGCAAAGCTACACGAGGGCTATCTGCGCTAGCCGTCCCTAATTTAGCAGTGTAAGACTAGAGGGAAGGCAGCTAGTCATCACCACCCACCGCCAACTCTTGGGCTACTCTTTTACCAACAAATAGTGGGATTGACCGTCACATTATAACGCCCCCACGGCTGAAAGGACGAGCATGTTTGGTGGGACGGGGATTCGAACTCGCGACCCTCAGATTGCGAGTCGAGCGCCTTATCCACCTGGCCATGCCGGGCCGGAGCTCTATGTATCACAAGGCAAGCCTACGTTCTGAAGTCTGCATGGACTCCATTAATAATTCTATGTTTAAAAGTACAGTTATGTAGTCTAAATGCGTCAAATCATAGCAAAATAATCCCCAATTATTTACTCAAACTTTATACACTATCGAAGCACAATTGTCTCTGAACAAATAGTCAAAAATCACGAATTTCGGCGTTTTTAATATATTTTCAAAGCATGAACCGTTTTTGTACTGTTTTATAATTGCTCATCCAACCTTCTTCTAATAATCATAAGTTTATCCCGACGTTCGTTTTCAGTAAAGGGAATTAAATTGTTTATTTCAGGTTGTCGCGAATACTCCACTAAACTTTAATGTCTTTATTTATTGAAAACTTTTAATAACCAACACTTCAGGCTTTTTTAAGGGTTTAATAGCTAAATGTCAAGTAAAGAAAGACGGCGTGCTTATTGAAGACCGTCATGATTTCTAACTGACTGTACTATTTTTTTCACAAATTACTAATCTCAGTCTTTTCAGCTTATACAGGCCTTTTCTGTACTGTAATTGTAATAAATTTATTCATAAAAGAATGGCTTATCATACACCTATGTATGTGAAATATAGCGTCTCAACATTGTGAGTTTAGTTCATATAGTATCAATTGTTCTTATTTTGATTGTTTAATTGTTTTTAAACAGAAAGATAACTGAGCTGTGCCCACCGCAAAAATCAAACCCCGAATTTAGCGGCATAAGTCCTCCTCACTTTTTGTTTTTAATACAACTAATATCATTTATATGTCTTTTTGCAATTTTCATAGCTATTCTTCGATTTCTATTCTAGTCCATAGCCAGGTGGTTAGGGCGCTCGACTCGCAATCTGAGGGTCGCGGGTTCGAATCCCTGTCACACCAAACACGCTCGCCCTTTCAGCCGTGGGGGCGTTATAATGTGACAGTCAATCCCACTATTCGTTGGTAAAAGAGTAGCCCAAGAATTGGCGATGGGTGGTGATGACTAGCTGCCTTCCCTCTAGTCTTACACTACTAAATTAGGGACAGCTAGTGCAGATAGCCTTCGTGTAGCTTTGCGCGAAATTCAAAACAAACAAACATACGCTGCTCTAGGAATTAGTGCTATTTGAGTTTTATGTAAAATATGAATGTACCACACATACACGAAAGTGGAATTTCTCCCACTTGAATCAAGGTATTTAAAGGCGAAATTCAAAACAAGCATGCGGAGATCCTTAATAAACAAACAAAGTATTAATTTTTTGCTAAACTGTTTTATCCTATCACCTGGTAAAAACAACAATATCCCTCCCCAACAATGAGAAAAAAAACAGATCAAACATGCCAGTCTTTAAAGTTTTAGATGTTCTTGTGTGTAATGCTCGTTGTGTTACGTTGTATTACTACTACAGTGGTTGTAGGACCTTCCTTACACTACGTTCCTCAATGTTGGATGGCGTTTCGGTTATCGTTTCTGTACATCTTAGATTTCTATTGCGGTGGATCTCTTACAACTGCAACAATAGTCAAGCCATATATTGTGGAGCTAGGGCGATTTGTTGTATTCTGGTCAACATTACATCCTTTAGTACGACTTGTACTTACAATATTGACTAGACGCACTTCTGGTCTGAGACGAATTCCTTGATATTTAGTTAGGAAATATTTTGAATAGTTTTGCTTTATTTGACGTGTGCGTTATTACTGTTTAAATCAATTTTTGTCACATTCTAGTGTTTTTCGGTATCTGATGTCTCAGGAAAGGAATACATAAGCATGAAATTATTACATTTCTACCCAATTAATCGAAATAATTTAAAGCGATTTTCCTTTACACTGGTATTTGTGTTTAAAAACAACAAATCGAGACTCATTAGCTTAAATTTTGCAGTTCATTATTAATCAAACTAAGAGTTTTGCCAAATTTTCAGAAGTGAAGTTTGAACAAATATAAAATACTATACGATTTTATTCAAAACTTAAACTTAGTTTATATCTTTCGAATTGATTCTATATTTTATTTTTCCATGGTTAATAGTGTGTTTGTCGGGTATTTTTTTCTTAGTGACCTATAACATTTTATAATGGCAAGAACTGATTAAGATATACTAGGCAGAAGGTAAAAGAACAATCACAGATTGAGTTTCCGTCCCTTTTTTTTTCTGGAATCAGCTTTAGCATTCCTTTTGTATCCAAGTTGGTTAAAATTAGATGTCCAGATATATTAGATCATAACTGTTACTTAAAATGTTATTTATACAGAATATATGCATAAATAATATATTACGCACAACATAAGTAAGCGTTATTATTAGGAACTTGTGATCAAAGTAAGCTACGTAGATCAAAACCAAAAAAGGTAAAGTTTTAACTATTAAAACCAATTTTACATCACAAAAATACTAGAAGTATGTAATATCCTAAATCAATGCAAAAAAAAGAAACTAAAACCTATAATGATGAATCGTAAGTTGATTATCCATACTGTTAACAATGCTTTCAGTTGTAAATGTCTCTTAAGAATCGACCAGCATACGGGGTTTAAGTTAGTCCTAAATTTGTACAAAGTTAACACTACAAAATACATAATCTTCATAAGAATAAGAATAAGATATTATCTATAGAAAATTATAATAATCAGTATCGTGAATATTTTGTATACTTTGTTGTTATCTATTGCAAAAATTAGGAAATCAAATCGTAAAATATTATACTGGTTATAATGTTCAATACTTAAGGACCTAAAAATTACATATACATTTAGACATTCGTTCGTATCAGTCATATGTAACGCTTTTGTTTATTTCATAACTTTCAGTAGTCCATTTCACCAGAACTGCTTCCACTTCTCTACTGCGCACAGCTTGGCACGAGATGGGAGTAGGTGTATATTCCTATCTGACCCATTTCAGTGTCCAAGTACAGAAATGCTGTAAAAAAAGAAGCTGGATTCTGGAGAAATTATCCACGGTGTACAAATAGTCGATATTATAAGGTCATGTGACTTTGGAGTTTTTTGTTTTTTTTCTGCAGTGTTAAAACATTGATGTACCTCTTTTCTATTACTTTATACCCAAAGGGGTAACAGATATACAATTGTCTCAAGTGTTCTTCTATTCTATTTGATCCTTTTAGCTCAGTAAGTTTTTAACTCCTTTATTAGTAATACTACGTCCACTCCAACTTACTGGTTCAATTGAACTGCATTCTGTTTGTCCTTTAATCCTCTGTGGATGATTGGTAGCACTCTTCAAAACTGGGAATCCTTCTTACCATTAAATACCTTGATATGTCTTATTACTTACATAGCTAATGAGGCCTTTAAGGCACTGCTGGCTAGGTTATAGATGTATGACACTGTGAATATCAATGAGGATTTTCAAATATTTTTTTCGAACAAAATTCACAACTGAAAACAAAAGTACCTTTTCTGAGTAACAGTAAAAATACTATAATAAAAATCGGTCATTAAAAACCTCATTGCTGGTTACGCGAAAGTGTTATCAACATCATTTGAAGCATTAACTGTTAGGTTGCCATGGGTGATATGCAAAATCAAAAATCTTATTCGTTCTCCATAAATCAGCGTTGATAGCACCAAAAATTTCAGATACTTTCAGAAAGACATATTAAAACAAAACATTTACTATGTTAACATCATGAACTCCAGATCCTGCCAACAAAACAAAACATTTAAAAAGAATTTACCAGGAAAAATGGATTATATTTTTCTTCTTACCAAATCGATTGCTTCCAGTTCTTGGAAATAAATACGTAAGAATGAATTATTGATAAAATTTCTACTTATTTTATTAAACAGGTTGGAACCATTGCATATTTTCACACGTAAACGTTTCATTACGTGAAGATGAATCAAAGTTTTTCACAATTCACTAAGAGGTCATCACAGCTTGATTGTTTTTTTGTTTGTTTTTTTGAATTTCGCGCAAAGCTACACGAGGGCTATCTGCGCTAGCCGTTCCTAATTTAGCAGTGTAAGACTAGAGGGAAGGCAGCTAGTCATCACCACCCACCGCCAACTCTTGGGCTACTCTTTTACCAACGAATAGTGGGATTGACCGTCACATTATAACATCCCCACGGCTGAAAGGGCGAGCATGTTTGGTGGGACTGGGATTCGAACCCGCGACCCTCTGATCGCGAGTCGACCGCCCTAACCACCAAATACTGAACAACAGTTTCAAAAGAATAAAAATATGAAAACTAATATGTGATTTATGTTTTTGCTTTATTGTGTTCATAGAAGTGAAAACAATCCTTAAAGTAATTAACATTTAAACATTTCACTTCTTTAATATTATTATTGTCGTGGAAATTCTGTTTGTTTGTTGTTAAGCGCAAAAAATACACAATGGGCTATCACAACGTGGAATGAGAAGACAGTTTAGAAGGCATTTCATTTACTGTAGTCGTGTAGCTTTCAATCAAATACTGCTAAAGGTACTATCCAAGAAACAAACAATTCTTACCACAAACATATATATTTGATCTTCAGGATATATATATATGTTTCACATTGTCATTTCCAGTGATCAACTTCTTTAGTCTACAAAATCACTTATCTTATGTATAATATATATGTATAATATTTTCTTTTAAAGCGATTTAGTTATTTTATGTTTAACACATACATAGATATCGTCCTTTGCACGAGTTTGGTCTGTAAGTGATTGTTTTTTGTATGATAATACAGGCCTTAAGCTTGTGATAATAATATGTTTTACGAAATGTTATGTTATATCGAGAGAGAGAGAGAGAAAGCGTTCTATTAACTTTCGCTCTTATTAACCCTATCATTACCTTCATCAGATCAATAAATTCTGTTCTAATAACTGGTTATTGTTTTTGTAATTATAGATCGGATGATAAAATCCTTGTGTAACATCGTTACAATAATCCATCGAACTAGGAATAGAATTAACGACACTTATTTCTGCCATAAAAGTGTTTATTATTATTCTGTAAATCCATATGTATTTCAGTTTTTATTTCCAGATTATGATCATCAGTTCTTAATCTTGCAAAGTGCATGTTTTTCATATTACTAAAATATTGTGTAATAAATAATTTTCTGGTTCGAGGGAACGGTTTTATTTCTTTGTAAAATACAAGATTGAGATACATATTTAGACTTTTAAACTACTTTTTAAAATACACACAGATCAGCTATTGATTCCTTATATTTTGTTTATACATATAAGCTACCCTT
>NW_013666482.1:38778-44154 GCF_000517525.1 Limulus polyphemus
AATATTAATTTATCTCTTTGTCGAATATAGGCTATACTAAATAAAAGATTGACTAATATTAGGCCTAAGACAAGTTGGCGTCTGCGATTAGAATTCTTTTGAATTATTATAGAAATAATGTAGTTAAAGAAGTACAGTTGCAATTAAGATACTAATTTGACTGCAAATGTTTGGCGGGCCTCTGCTAGTTTTAAATAATAACCGCTCTGAAGTACCTTATTTTCATTACAATTTGTTTTTTGAAAAACGTCTCAAGCAACGTTGAGTATTCATATTTATTACAATCAATAAAATTCTTGCTGAAAAGTTTGCTTTGTTCAGTGACAAGGATGTGTTAAAAATAATATTTATGCATGTGCTGAGGCCTTTCTGAAACCATCTCGTTCGAACACACCAGTATAGGGACTACCGGATTATATGGCGCACGATATTCAATTAAAAAAAGTTACTTTAATTGTAATAAAATGTTACAAAATGTTTTCTTTTTTTGCATATTTCAGCATTACTTTGTTTACGAGCTACGATATCTCAACAAATAGTCCATAATACAGAACGTGGTTTGTCTAAACGTTTACTAAATCAGTTTTACTTTTCATTGTAAAGCTAATGATTTTTAATCACTATTACTAGCAGAACAAAAGTTTTATTATGCTTCAAAATGAATTTATTTATAACATGTTTTTGGAATGTCCTTCCAATGATATCTATCAGATGAACCGTCCGTCAAAACAAAAGAATGGAGTAATATCTATTTTTTTGCAAACGTCATAAATAAGATATTGCGTACAGTACACACTTACTAGCTGGAAAATTAATTATTTTTCTCTGCAAATACAAACACAGTTCTTCATTAACGTGGTTAATGCTGAACATTACCTCAATTTCGTATGTATGTATTCCATTAATAACGCTTGATATACACTACTGGCAAAGCGTGTTAAACACACAGTTATAAGATTATTAGAGCATATCACCTTACTTGCCTATGTGCTGCGTAAAATTCACAAGCGGTAGATTTTCAATTTTGCAAAAATATCCTTTTCTGTCCCCTCTAGGTGAAAGTCTATGAATATAAATCACTTCGTTTCATTCACCTATTTACAAATAGCTGTTTTCGATGCTTTTCTTTGAACGTCGCCGTGCTTACAGGGGGCGAGTTGAAAAGTAAGCTTTTGTGAGGAAGCTCTCGCTCTGTCCGTAGAAACATTTCTAATCCCGTGTAAGCAAAAGCAAATATCATTGGAGTTGCATCAAGTGTTAGACATAAAGCATGTAGAAAAAAATTTACAATGCCAAACATGTTTCCACTAGTTCAGGGTATCTGGTTCCGGCAGGGCGTGTAAAAGTAATTTCAGTTTAACCAATAGGAATTCCTTCAATTTCTAACTTGCAATTCATCTGCAGAGTTCAAATAGTCTTTTTTCTCACAAAAGTAATACATGCATCCGTAATGCTCTTGATATCGTGTAAACAATTATCATACATAATACTCTTAACAATGTGCAAACAATTATCATACATAATACTCTTAACAATGTGCAAACAATTATCATACATAATACTCTTAACAATGTGCAAACAATTATCATACATAATACTCTTAACAATGTGCAAACAATTATCATACACAATACTCCTTAACATTGTGTAAACAATTATCATAAATAATACTCTTAACAATGTGCAAACAATTATCATACATAATACTCTTAACAATGTGCAAACAATTATCATACATAATACTCTTAACAATGTGCAAACAATTATCATACACAGTACTCCCTAACAATGTGCAAACAATTATCATACACAATACTCCTTAACATTGTGTAAACAATTATCATAAATAATACTCTTAGCAATGTGCAAACAATTATCATAAATAATACTCTTAACAATGTGCAAACAATTATCATACACAATACTCCTTAACAAAGAGTAAACAATTATCATAAATAATACTCTTAACAATGTGTAAACAATTATCATACATAATACTCTTAACAATGTGTAAACAACTATTATACAAAATAATCTTAACATTATGTAAACAACTATTATCCCCATTAGTGACAACTAACTACCACAACATGTCATATTAGTAATTTTCTTTATTATAACTCTATTTTTTGCAGAATACTTCACATCCAGAAATTCTCAATTCAATTTACGAACGGGACAGGTTATCTAAACACTGGAAATAATCTATATCTTTTCATAAAAAGATGTCATCAACCAATTGGGAAATCGAACTAAAAGTGCAGACTACTGCCGAGATCGTTACTGAGATCTTCCTGAATAGGTTGAACAAAAAATATAGCCTTCACAGCAGAAAAAGATACCACGTCTCTATTTTTACACGCTGACTTCAAGTAAGATTTCTTTTCTTGCATATAGTATGATAATTACCATATTAACAAAGCTCCCACGTATTACCGTTTCCTACATAACCGTAACAATATACTTAAAAGTTACAATTACACAGCCTCACGTTCAAATTTTGTTCAACGTACGTACGTCTAGTTTTATACCTATATCAAAATCTCAAATGAGGCTACAAGACTTAGAACTTGTAGATTTTTGACATTTGCTGCGCTTAGAGGTTCAAGTTATAACTTATTAAATAACTTATCTTATTTGTTTTGTTTGTTTTAAACGCAATGCTTCACTATAGACTATCTGCGTTGTGATCATTGTGGGTATCGAATTGTAGCATAATAAGCCACAAGCTTACCCGTTGACCCATCGAGGTGGCCAGTATTTGTAGGTGAAAATTTTTTATTCATATTTATATTAAACTCATTAACTCGGATTCTAAAGTAACAACAAAAGCTCGATCACTTAATACTTTTGGATGTTAGATCAAGGCTTTAGTCCTAACATTTTCTACATAATTTCAATCTCCTTTTCCTAATTCGTCAGCTGAATGATCATCCTTTCTTACAATATTTGTACGTAAATGGAATGTTCTTTCTTATTGTAAAGCACGTTTGAAGGTAGGTTTATACAATATTACCAGTATAATGATAAAGCAAAACACGAACGTAATAATAGGAAGCATTTATTACACGTTCCGGAATTATCAAAGTTCCATCATCGCTAATCTAGAGGTACAAAACAAACAAACAATATTTGTAATTACAACACTAGATTACAGATGATGGAAATTCGATGATTCCGGAACGTGTAATAAATTATTCCTATTATCATTAAGTTTTCCGAAAGATGAGTCGATTACCAGAATAATAAATAAATATTATTCTAATCATTAAATACACGGGAAGATTTGTTTTCTGAATCATGTTAGCTAAACTTACTAACGTAAGATCACATGTATATTCGATGAACATGGAGTATGATGTATTAGATCCACTTTATGACTGTCGCTTCCAAGTAATTGAAATTCGCGGATATGATAGGTAGATAGATTTTTTTTTTATCTGCCTTACAACACATCAATGTACATGATTGGTGAAAAGAAGCAGCGTGAAGAAAGATAGAACTGAAGAGTAGTGAAAGCTGCGAAACCGGTTCTTTGAAGAGCAAGTAATTTTAGATAATTGTAAAAGTTGAAAGGATGAATAAAAAACAATTGCTATATGAAAGGTAAGATCCAAAATATGAATTGTCAAATTATATGAATATATACATATAATTCATGCATTTGTAAATCTCGTAAGCTAATTGTTTTTTTTCTTCTTATTAAATGTTAATCAGGTCTAGCGTTCATACCGTTATATTTGTTTGCGCTGAGAAAAACATAAATTTAGTATTTTTATGGGAAAGGAAGTGTCAAGAAATAATAGTTTTCAATCAATATGTCGAAATAAAAACTAATGATAAAGATTATGGGGTTATTTTCATCAGTTGTTAAGCTCAACCAATCGTTATAACTGAAGTGAAATGGAATAAATAAGAAATCAAATAGCTTTAATTGCCGTAACACATATTTATACAGATTAGAAGAAATATTCAATAATAGGTATTCAAATAACACTATTTAGAAACCATAAACATTAATGACTGAAATTTAGTGGCCAATATTACTTTATGTCGTATTTAATAGATGTGGTATTCTTAAGTTCATTGATTTCCCCTTTGGATAATCGTGTAGGAGTCACTGAATAACAGGAGGTTTCAATAGAAAATGTATTATGGAGTAAATCTAAATTCCCTGATCTCGTCTGGGTGCGAAACAAAGAAAGAGACTGAGCATAATGTAAAACATAGAAAAACAATCTTGATTTAATACTCAAATAAATCATCAAGTTCAAAAAAAGTGTATTTCATGGAGAGCTCTCAGAAAATAAAAATCTTTAAGAAGTCAAATCTGTTGACTATGTTCCAGGCTGAAAAACCATAGCATTATAAACATGAAACAATAATGCTATTCTTTTCAGAATGCAGGCACTAACCATATGACTAGTGGTCATTCTCACTGCAAAATTAAGGAAGTTATACCTGCCCTGCCAATTGAAAAGATCACTATCCATTTCTACATAGCATGTTCCATTACACGGAAATCTTTATACAAGAAGTTATATGTAATATCCAAGTTGAATGACCCAGTTATGTAGATGATTAGAGTGAACGGAGCTTGCCTACGTCCTTGAGTAACATTCTTTATTAAGAACACATGCACAGTATGTATAAAATTCTTTTAAATGTTATATTGAATAAGGGAATATATAAAATATGTAGTATGTGGTTAGGTTGCTCAACTCGCAATTTGTAGGTCGTGGGTTTGAATCTCCGGCACCGAACATGCTCGTCATTTCAGCTGTGCGGGAGATATAATGTAGCGGTTAATCCCACTATTCATCGGTCCAAGAGTTGGCGGTGGGTGGTATTGACCAACTGCCTTCCCTCTAGCCTATCACTGCTAAATTACGGACGGCTAGAACAGACTTTCCTTGAGTAACTTTGCGCAAAATTCAAAACAAACTAGTACGCCTTGCATAGCACAGATGTTATCATAATCAACCTTATATAACTATTTATTCGGGGAAAGTTTAAAAGAAAGGGAAGTTTAAATACAAAATATTGTTAAATATAGATTTTCATACATCTAACTTGTTTTCCACTTGACTCAATCCTGAACTCCTCGTTACAAGAACTGTCTTTGTATAATACAATGTACTATGCATATTGGATTATTTGTCTTTGTTTTGTTTTAACAGTTACATCAGCTAAATATCACACACTTTTATTTATCCTGATATTTGAGAGATACGGCCCGGCATGGCCAGGTGGTTAGGGCGCTCGACTCACAATCTGCGGGTCGCGAGTTCGAATCCCCGTCACATCATGCTCGCCCTTTCAACCGTGGGGGCGTTATAATGTGGCGGTCAATCCCACTATTCGTTAGTAAAAGAG
>NW_013666482.1:45154-48901 GCF_000517525.1 Limulus polyphemus
ATCGCATTTAATACTTTTTATGAAACTTCTCTGTTTCTGAGTATAGCTAACACGCCAACGGGTCGTAACCACCAGAAAGCATACGTCACTATATCGTACTTGCATGTTTGGGAAAAACTAGTTTCATTATTCTGAACACGAAATTTTATCGCCCATGTTCAGAAAATAATAATTCAACTGTTTTCAAATTTGGCATGAGTTTTATAAATTGTTAATCAAAGAAAGTGAATTAATGAAAAAATTCTTGAAGTTTCATTTATTTAGTTGTTCTTCGAGCTCCTACAAACTTTATGGTTCTGGTACTTGTTAAGTGTTAATTTCCTATCTTTCTTTTGGAACAAAGACTGAACTAATTTCATTAACGAAATATAAGATATTACATTGGAAGACAGTTCTATTTAATTGTTCTACACATTATCTAAAGGAATGAAACGCTGAGACTGAGCGGAATTAGTACCAAGTGGTCTTGAAAAAACCAATGGCCGTTATTCTAACTGTTTGTTATTTCGTAAGTGTTTTTTGTTCCACAGAAAAACAAAAGCTTACACCAAAGAGTGGATTCTTGTAAATCTTATTGGAAGCGTACAGAGAATTCACGTGGCTGCCGAATGGCACTGACTTGGTGACGCTGTATGAACTCTATACAGAAAGGTTTGTTTGTTTGAAGTTAAGCACAAAGCTACCCAAAGGAATTTTCTTTCAGCTAACAAATTTTTATTTTTGACCTCTAGTCATTTTTTAGAGTAATTATATCTCAAATATTTTTTTCAGGGAATTTCTTGTGCCATTGATCATGCTTTTCAGTGTTAATACATTCCTCACTGATTAGTTAAAAATATGTCTGAAATCAAGTTTTCCCAAAGTTTGATTGAAATATTCAAGCATATTTCAATAAGAAGATTTCTAGAGCAGACCATCGAATAATGCTAATTATCACGATGAAACAAAATATAAACTGACAAGATTAAATAAGGATCAAACAAATTGTAGAAAATTATAAAAATATGTATAAAGTCCAACCTATCATTTGATTCACCACTTGTCATCGAATTTCACCGGTTTCAGGGAATTCTATGATTCTATCTCTAATCAGTTACCTCAGGCAAGAGCAAATCGAAAGAATTTTTAGAATCATCATTTCATTTCAACCTGAAGGCTGGCAGGTGCTCAGAGCGTTATGCCCTCTCTTCAGCCGTATTGTCTAAAATCATCTTTCTTGGCCAGTACAATCACGTATCTCAGTTTCTCTGAACATCTTTGGGATAAATCCAATGTTGTATTCGCTACCTTAATCCTCTTTTGCAATCTGTGAACCACTTGCATACCATACTCATGGACAAACAAGCTACATTTACAGCAAAATAAGACATACAGAATCTATTTGGTATTGATATTTTTTTCATGGGGTAACCAGTCAAAACAGAGGTTCTTTGAGTTCAGGTATAGCTATCGCTAACTTTTGAAACACTCACCAGAGAGAAGTGAGCCATTCAGCAGCGCTGCCACCACATGGGTTTCAAATGAATGAGAGGATTGACTGTCATTCTTCTAATTTACTCTTACCTGAAAAAAAAAGAAAAAATACCCAGCCGATTTTGCTGTAAGCTTGTAGAACAAGAATATGAATATTAATAATATTAATATGTGCACTCAAAATTTCAGCGAAGTATGAAAATCAGTAGATATATCTACTATGGTAATCGTCTACTGTTAGAAACTTCCCTGAAATAGTCACAGAAAACCACGTAGAGACAAAGTACAAAAGCGAACTCGAAAAATGATGAATCCTCAACGTGGCATTTTAAATTAATGCACCATAAGTTTCACAAATTATTTTCCAATTAATGCACATTAATAACACACTGGAGTTTTTCAATGGCGGAATTGAAGGACGTAGAAAAATTATTCAAGGTGAAAAAACGAAAGTGCTGAATTATTGTTTGTTTGTAATTAAGGACAAAGTGACACAATGGACTTTCTGTGCTCTGCCCACCACGGGTATCGAAACTCGGTTTCTAGCGATATAAGTCCGCAGACATATCACTGTGCCACTGGAGGAACACGCTTGAATTAATTGTAAAACTACCCTATGACATACTCAATACTGCATTCACTACTATTGTCCAGGTTTCAGTAAAATCAGTAAAATATTCCTAGCCATTTTATGTGTGGCGGTTTGTAAAACTATAATCAATAATAATAATAAGGCTGGAGACACTGTTATAAAATACACATTGTTTACTCTAATAAAACGAAACGTGTCTGACAAGTATAAAACGGATCATTTCTAACTAGTATAATGGTGCTTAAATGACTTCTACAGTTCTGTAATGCTTGAATGGCTTCCAAGAGGTATGTTGGTAGTGAAGTGGATTGGATGGAAATTTTAGAGGATGGAAATCTCGACTTTCAAGAATCAACTTAAGAATGGCCCTACAGCCTTTGTAGGGGTTAATTTAGCAGTTGTGCATAGAATTTGGCGCAGTATACCTATTCGTTTTTGCTGTAGGCTTCGGTGCTTGAATGACTTCTAAGAAAAACTTGGCCAGTAGCGATGAAAGAACTGATAAAATCTCTCCTCCTCTTTCAAGAATCAACATAAAAATAGTCCTATAACCTACACAAGAGTTTTTTTTAGTATGTTTGTCTAGATTTGAATAAAATATTTGTAATCGTTTTTTTTCTGTAGGCTTGTGAAAAAAAGAATAATAATATGAAGAACAAATGGAAACATTTTCAATTTTTTCTAACAATTGGAAAATCAACTTTTTTGTTATTATCAATATTTTAGCAGCCTTAGCCATTGAGATAGAAGGTCTCGAGTGTTGTTTCAAGAAAAAGTCTGATTTTTAAGATTGATTTTACCTGTATATTCCATTAGAATTTTTGTGAAATTCCTGGGTGATCCCATTTATGAACTACTATCGTGGTTCATGTTATTCTGTAAGTTATAACTTCAGAACAAAAGATAATAAGATAACTTTAATTTAAAACCATATTACTAACATTTACCCCTAAATCCACTTAACCAATGAAGATGAAAAAAATCTCCATAAATGTTTTGAATTTTCGTATCATCAGGAAATACAACGTTTGTAAGAAACCAACGCACCCAGCACAATACGTACAATAGAAATCCCCACAATTCCCGCATCAAAAACTTGGAACCGTAAAATGTATAATTCTATACCCCCAACAAATTAAACAATGAATTAAGAAGGATATGAGATCTTCATTAAACAATGAATTAAAAGGAATATAAGATCTTCATTAAACAATGAATTAAGAGGGATATGAAATCTTCATTAACAATGAATTAAGGATGATATGAGATCTTCATTAAACAATGAATTAAAAGGAATATAAGATCTTCATTAAACAATGAATTAAGGAGGATATGAAATCTTCATTAACAGTGAATAAAGGAGGATATCAGATCTTCATTAAATAATGAATCAAAGGGAATATAAGATCTTCATTAAACAATGAATTAAGGAGTATATGAAATCTTCATTAACAATGAATTAAGGATGATATGAAATCTTCATTAGCAATGAATTAAGGATGATATGAGATCTTCATTAAACAATGAATTAAAGGGAATATAAGATCTTCATTAACAATGAATTAAGGATGATATGAAATCTTCATTAACAATGAATTAAAGGGAATATAAGATCTTCATTAAACAATGAATTAAGGAGGATATAAGATCTTCATTAAACAATGAATTAAGGAGGATATAAG
>NW_013666482.1:49857-70428 GCF_000517525.1 Limulus polyphemus
GTGAGATCTTCATTAAACAATAGAATTAAAAGGAATATAATATATTTATTAAACAATGAATTAAGGATGATATGAAATCTTTATTAAACAATGAATGAAAGAGAATATAAGATCTTTATTAAACAATGAATTGAGGAGGATATGAGATCTTCAATAAACAATGAATAAAGGAGGATATGAGATCTTCATTAAATAATGAATCAAAGGGAATATAAGATCTTCATTAAACAATGAATTAAGGAGGACACGATATCTTCATTAAACAATAAATTAAGGAGGATATAATATCTTCATTCGTAAAAATGGTTACCTGGAAGGAAAAGTTAAAAAACAATAAGTAAAATCAAAACAAAGTAATTACTCAACATTCGAAACAAATATAAACCACAAGACAACAAGAAACTATCACAAGCACCATCCCTTTCATCGGATATTTCAGTAACAACTTTGTCGGAACTTGAAACGACTAATTAAAAAGCACAAAATTAACGTCATCTCGTTAATAATACAAAATCTAGGACTAACAATTATAGCCATCATTAGAATAAATAATTCCAAACACAAAAAGGAATTAATTAAATAACATATCAAGTCAAATATCACACATGTGAACGAGTATATTTAGGTCAAATTAGAGCATAACTGAAAATAAGGATCAAAGAAAACCGCCATATGTTCTTGGACATTTAAAAGAAACCATATACTCTATATCTGAAAACAACGTTAATATTATACGCATTGAAACTGATCTAAACAGAATACAAAACGAAGAAGTTTTATTTATAATTAAATTTGATAACTTCTTTGAACAAATATAGAGACTCTCTCTATCTTTACTAATTATAATTCATATAATTCTGCACTATATTTTTAAGTGTTTTTATTTTTATGTTGTAGTTTTTATTAACGTTTATTATCTCTTATGTTAAATACTTACAATTCAACACGAACACTTCCGAGAATAATCTTTACACATTTAAATTTGTAATTGTTGTTAATGATACATAGCTTAAAGATGCCCTGTCAGCAGTTTTAGTTACTCGAAAGATTGTTTGTTTGTTTGTTTTTGAATTTCGCGCAAAGCTACATGAGGGCTATCTGCGCTAGCCGTCCCTAATTCAGCAGTGTAAGACTAGAGGGAAGGCAGCTAGTCATCACCACCCACTGCCAACTCTTGGGCTACTTTTTTACCAACGAATAGTGGGATTGACCGTCACATTATAACGCCCCTACGGCTGAAAAGGCGAGCATGTTTGGTGTGACGGGGATTCGAACCCGCGACCCTCAAATTGCGAGTCGAGTGCCGTAACCACCTGGCCATGCCGGGCCTAATCAAAAGAAACATTTCCCTTTAAAACTTTTCACGATATTACATGTTGTTTGTTATTTCCCCGGTAGCTTAGTGGTAAGTTTGAGGACTCCTAACGCTAAAATCCGGGTTTACATTTCTCGAGGAAGACATGGCGCAGGTAGCCGATTGTGTAGGTTTGCGCTAGAATAAACCAACCAATTTGTTCCATAATTTATGCTCAAATCTACACATAAGTTTATGTGCACATAGGCGTCCCGAATTTTTGATGTGATGGACTAGAGAGAAGGCAGCTAATCAAAAGCATCCATCACCAACTTTTGGCCTACTTTTGTCTGACCGAATAGCGAGAACACGTTTTTGAGGCAACGGGCAGTGAATCGTGAACCCTCTAATTCACGCTCGGAGCCCCCAACCTTTAGCCCACACTTGGTCCAACAAAAATAATATAATACGTAGATTTGATTAAACTGTATATTCAACAAAATAGTAATAATGTTACTGCAAATAAATGCACATATATATACTTTTTTATATTTAATAATGATTTCTAATAAAAAAAAATTTCCTTCAAGTCCTACTTGGAAGCAAAAATAATTGATACTAATTCATCAAACATTTCAAACAATGTTTAGTGTATTTTAACTGTTTACATAATACGGTATTATTGTCGATGGACTTATATATGAATAACATAAACAAGCTAAAAACTTGACTTGGTATCTTTTTTTACGCACAATGTTATTTGACTACAATATTTAAGTGAGTTGCAAAACAAATTATTTCTTACGAAGGCATAAAGAAACTGAAATTTACTATTTCACTAGTTTTCACTATTCTTATTTTGTGCTAAGTAGTTCTCTGTATAATGTCAAAGTACATAGCAGCAAACGACCAGCCTAAGCTGTCGCACACGCATCGAATAATTAGGGCTAGCAGAATAATTAATTAAACCTGGTATTTAAAATCAAATTTAAAAATATAGTGATTGAAATTAGACTTAAAAATAGAATTATTGTTTACATCATAAACGACAATATTAAATGTATGACACTGGGAAAAGTACTTTTCTTGTCATTTTGTTTCGTTTTTTTAAATATACTGATACAAGCGAAAACGTATTTTTATTTATTGTATTACTTTCATTCGGCCGCCTATGGTGAAATCGTCTGCGCATGATCAATCGATTTAATGATTAAAACTCGTTTTTGCGTTCTCCCTATACATTTTCTTTTGACAGAAGCATAGTTACACCTGCACGCACGCTCACACACACAGAGGAGGAGCATGTAATTCCATATTTCCGGAAATTAATAGGCGATCTGTTTATCCATATTTTTATCATGCCAATATTGAACTATAAAAATCACTTTCACCCTGACATAAATTTTTGCCTTCTTCACAAGTGAACCAGCTCCTCTTAAATCGGAAATCAATACTTCATGTGACGCAGTAGTAAATGTGAGGCTTAAGAACAATGAGTCATGTGTGAAATGTTTCTTTTCCTTATGTTCTGAAGAATTGATTTTTTTCTTCTTTTCTTTTTTCACTTATAAAATAATTATAGCTTTTTTTTTAGTATGTATGATTGTAAAATTTTGCGCAAAGCTACACGAGGACTACTTGCGTTAGCCATCCTTAATTTTGAAGTGGTAGACTAGAGGAAAAGCAGCTAGTCAACACAACTCTCCGCCAACTCCTAGGCTACTCCTGTAAGACCGAATAATGGGATTTCACTGTCACCCTTATAACGCAACCACGAACCCAAAGTGTAGATCGCGATTTTTTGGGGGTAACGGGACATGAATCACGGAACCTCAGATTCAAAGTCCGGTATATTTTTTTCTGACCTGTGTTCGGCCCTTTCCTGCATATGATTTTAAATTGAAAATTGTAACTAAAACATGGATATTTACGTTTAAGATAAAACGGGCTGAATGCAATCCAGACAGACCAGTATATACTTTCAGGCCGTTTTTACTCGAATGTAATTCAGAAAAGTATTGTCACTGTGGGTTGTCGTTTACAATGAGTTTAGTATAATAAAAAACAGGAATACGTTATTGGATATCGGCCTATTTCCGTAGATGCATTATTAACAAGTAAAATATATGTTACCTATAGCATTAATATTTTGTAATGTAAATGAGACATATTTATAATTGTAATTAATAAAACATAGTTGTTAGTCTACGACAGGTGATTTTGTGTTTTCACGAAGAAAAAAGATTGTGGACTCCGACACTCACTGAATCCTCTGTACAATTCACCCGAAACGACGTCGTCTAGTAATTCCAAGGCTGTTAGTGTTAGAGTCCATAATGAACCATCTCTCAAAACATGGCTCCATCACGTCATCATTACCTAATGAAAATACAGTTTGTATGAATCGATACAATAGAACTGTCCTCCAGTGGCACAGCGGTATGTCTACGGAAAAAAACTCGTGGTGGGCATAGCACAGATAGCCCATAGTGTGACTTTGTGGTTAACTTCAAACGAACAAAACCATAGAATTAGTAACACTTGTTTTAGTTAACTTGTTCTGATTTTTTAACATTTAGTTTAAAGTATTTTGTGTTTTGTAATATTCGATACAAAAGTCGTGTACTACTTTGTCCGGAAATAACCACAACCACCCACTAAAAGGACGGAAATAACCACAACCACCCACTGAAAGGAAATTGGGAAAGCAATTTTACGAATAAAGCCTGGATTTGAAATTAGTTTATGATAATAACTTTCCAGTGCTAACTGTTAATATATTCATTAGAAAACAGAATGATATATTGTAATTTATGAGAAAGAAGAAGTAATTAGTATCAACCAAATGAGAGAGCATAATTTCTATATAAGCAAACCAAAGCGTTATTTCAGAGATACTGTAACTGCATATGTTCAGTGGTTTTTTTTAATTTCTTAATTAATTATTACGTATTTATATATATCCTCTCTGAAGCCGATTAAAGAAAGGTCTATTACTCTTAATTAAAATTACCAAATATTTACATGCAGTAGTTTAACATATTTAATTTTCTTTCCAATAAACTGGAAATTAGTAAAATGCTGCCAACGTAGGTCCATATCTGCCTGCTACTAGAATATGATGTTCTTCTGCTACGTGATAGTCCAACGTAGGTCCATATCCGCCTGCTACTAGAATATGATGTTCTTCTGCTACATGATAGTCCAACGTAGGTCCATATCCGCCTGCTACTAGAATATGTTGTTCTTCTGCTACGTGATAGTGACTAACTGTTCTTCTGCTACGTGATAGTCCAACGTAGGTCCATATCCGCCTGCTACTAGAATATGTTGTTCTTCTGCTACGTGATAGTGACTAACTCCATATTGTTCGTCGGGAATAGATTGTCATTTTACCTGTGGTCCTGACGTAGCACCTGTGATTGCCACTTCTTTGGTGCTCTTAAAGGAGCTGTACGAAATGAGATTTGTAACACCGATGTTACAAATCTCGTCAGTTCAGTAAAATACAGTTAAGATGTTATAAATCTCGTCAGTTCAGTAAAATACAGTTCAGATGTTACAAATCTCGTCAGTTCAGTAAAATACAGTTCAGACGTCACAAGTCCCGTCAGTTCAGTAAAATACAGTTCAGACGTTACAATCTCGTCAGTTCAGTAAAATACAGTTCACATGTTACAAATCCCGTCTGTGCAGTAAAATACAGTTCACATGTTACAAATCCCGTCTGTGCAGTAAAATACAGTTAAGATGTTACAAATCTCGTCAGTTCAGTAAAATACAGTTCACATGTTACAAATCCCGTCTGTGCAGTAAAATACAGTTAAAAATCTCGTCAGTTCAGTAAAATACAGTTGGTAACATCTTAACTGTATTTTACTGAACTGACGAGATTTGTAACGTCTGAGCTGTATTTTACTGAACTGACGAGATTTGTAACGTATGAGCTGTATTTTACTGAACTGACGAGATTTGTAACGTCTGAGCTGTATTTTACTGAACTGACGAGATTTGTAACATTTGAACTGTATTTTACTGAACTGACGAGATTTGTAACATCTGAACTGTATTTTACTGAACTGACGAGATTTGTAACATCTGAGCTGTATTTTACTGAACTGACGAGATTTGTAACATCTTAACTGTATTTTACTGAACTGACGAGATTTGTAACATCTTAACTGTATTTTACTGAACTGACGAGATTTTTAACGTCTGAGCTGTATTTTACTGAACTGACTGATGAAGCTCACGGAACGATAGAGAAAATGCATCACAGATAAGATGGAGTTCATTGTGAACTGGCATCAAGTTACTCACATCCTCAACTTCATTAGTGTACATTTGTCGGTTATAATGTAATATGGTTAGCCTACGGTAACCAAACTCTCGTTTCTTTCTCAATATTACTCGTTCATTCAGGCCAATCATAGACGGAAAACGAAGCTCAGCAATAGAACATAAAAAATAATATTGGGGGGGGGGTAATAATTTATATAAAATAAAAGAATGATGTAGTTTTAATCACCTATTCATGATAACTTAAGGAGTACTTTCCTTCTTGTTTTTATTTATTAAAGGAATGACAATAATATTTTTTTAATTGGCATACTCACTTGTAATATCCATGAGAAAATTGACTTTGATTATTTGAAGTAATGTTATTGTTTATTGTTACTAAAAAGCTTTACTTTAAGCTTTCGTACTAATTTGATATTTAAAGCAGAACTCAGGCTGTTTAGATCTAAATTAACTTTTAGAATATTCTTATTCCTATTATATCCACAGTGAAGTTTAATATTTTTCAATTTCATGAAACTTAGTGTCGTAATATTGCCCCAAGAGCATTAGTTTAGAAAAAGGTTCTCATAAGAGCTCATCCTTCAATATTTGTTCAACACCCTTTATGTAAAAGTCCTACTTTATTTGTTGTTGTTTTTTGTTAGAGAAAATGTCCTTAAATATTTGGATGTGTGTTGTAAAGTCAAAATGAGGTGTCAGTTCTTATATGACACTTTGTTCCAGGAAAACATAGTCTTTTAGCCAATATATATATTGATTTGAATTAACGGTAATATCATAACTAAATACCTAGCAGTTTTTAAATTTTCAGCACTCAGTTTTTCCAATAATTTTTTTCACTTGTTAAATGTCTACATTATTATCCAGAAAGTAGATGTAAGTAGAAATATTGCAAAATCTCGAAACTTCATTTGCGAAACTTTCTCAATATAACTGAATTTTGATTCATAATAATTTTCATCAGTTCCTAACTAACTTGTCTATTAGGAGTCAAAAAATGTAAATGTTTTCATTTTTTTACACAGTTTATCATTGTCATATGCACAGTCAACAAATCTGCTACATTGTCATTTTATAGCAGGCTTCATATTCCTAAGGAGCAGCAACTAGATACAGATATAAGCAACTCCCTTACTGACAGTGTACTCCAGAAAGCTGTAGTCTAATCAATATTTGGATTAATAATACTCTGAATACTACTTCAGAATAACCCACTGCCTGATATAATACAAGCTGACTTTGAACAAAGTGATCTTTGGATTAAACTGAGCAGTGATGTGAGACTGGGGATTCTTCTCATTATGTGGTCATGATAAATTATAATTTTGGCTTTAGGGTAGAAGCAGCTATTAATGAAGAAGTACTGAATGTAATACTTTATTACATGTTATTGTGAACTACCTTCATAGCTAAAAACAGTCTTGTTGATTTAGAACTAATGTGTCTATTATAAATATGTAAGAACAAATGGTTGTAAGAAAAATATATTATTAGTAACATGTTGCATTTGCACTCTACGACGTTTCACTGCAAATGAACTCATATATATACCTATTAGTTTCATCAGGTTTTTTATGTCAGACTTACGACAGACTTTGTGTAGTACACATACACATAATCAGTGTACTTTGCAAATGAGTGCATCCGTACTTCTGATTACAGTAAAGAGTATAATGGCATTTTCTAAACATTTAATGTTGAATTAAATTAATAATTCATAGCAGAACGTATTCACAATTGTTAACGTTTCATAGCAGAAGGATTTTGTCCAATTTACATGTAGTGTGCTTGATGTTTGATTTTGTTACTTGAAACTCCGTTTCATGTAGTAACCGTTTAACTACATACAAGTAAATAACGCTTATAAAGTTTCAAAGTTTTGTGAATGTTTGTTTTATGTGTGTGTGTGTGTGTGTGCTAAAACAGAGAATGATGTGTGACACAGCTTCTCATTCGATGTTCCTGAATGAAACGATTCCTACATAATAGAAATTCGTTGTGATTTTGTGGATTTTCTGAAAGGTGTATAATTCAAAGGCTGGAAGAAATATCTGCTACCACAATTTATGTTTAAAACATACTTTAAAATGTTTAGGGTTTGTATGTTTTGAATTTAGCGCAAAGCTACACGAGGGCTATCTTTGTTAGCCGTCCCTTATTTAGCAGTGTAAGACTAGAGGGAAGGCAGCTAGTCATTACCACCCACCGCCAACTCTTGGGCTACGAATAGTGGAATTAAACCGACACATTATAACGCCCCCACGGCTGAAAGGGCGAGCATGCTTGGTGGGACGGGGATTCGAACCCACGACTCGTAGATTGCGAGTCAAGTGCCCTAACCACCTGGCCATGCCGGGCCGGGGGTAATATATATATATATATATATATATATATAAATTATTAGTAGACTTATAAGAAAAATTAAGTGTTTGAGAAATTCCTCTACGTTGTTGAATTCTGTCAACTTCATTATAAAATTAGCCAAAAGTGGCCATCAACTCAATTATCATTCAGTTACATCTTGGCCCAAACTTTTTGGTGAATCAACAAGATACTTAATTGCTTTCGCAAACAAAAACAACAATAAATCTGAATATGTGTCATCATTTATTTTCATGTAGCTGGGAATTAAAATAACAACGCGTACAAAAGCTACAACTGCACGATCTGCACGATTGTTCTATTTGACTGAAATTTAGGGTTTCCATTCTGTTTTTGTTTTCATTATTATATCTACTAGAGTGGTGATTTGACGACAGAAGTTTGTCCTTTCTCAGGTGTTTTTACCTCTACCTCTAACACATTGCATTTCACCTTGTCTTGTATTTACTTAGAGAGAGAAAAAGTGTTTTTGTCCTACTTTTTGCTTTCCTCGCACTACCATACAATCTCTTTATTCGTCACTGCAGTCAAGAAACTTGGCTTTGTGCCAGTCGCCATTGAGTTCGATTAGCCTTTCGCTAAGAAGATGCAACTTTACTTAGATCGTATTGTGTTACTATATTGGTGATAGCTTAAAAAGATGCAGCTTTACTTAGATCCTATTGTGTTAATATATTGGTGATAGCTTTCAAAGATTCAGCTTTACTTTAGCGTGTATTATGTTAGGATGTTGATGATAGGCTGAATGTAGTTAACCCTAGGTGTAATCAAAAGGCTCGTATCCAAGCAAAACGACAACAATGCAGCCTGATCTGCAATTCGTTTAGATTTTGAACCTTACGATTTTTTGGCTTTGAAATTAACTCTAACATATATTTACACTTTCCAAACACTTCATCCAAATAAAACCATAAACATTCTTGGAAACAGCAGCTTTGATTCTTGCCAAGTTACATTGATTTTAGACATCTATTTCGAGCTCAGCGTTTGTTAACAGATCACTCTTACCGCATAAGTTTGTGTATATCACGTATTGTTTACATCAGATTGTTTTCTGCCTTCGTATCTGTGATTGTTAGCAGCTTTGATTCTTGACAAGTTGCATTGATTTTAGACATCTATTTCGAACTCAACGTTTGTTAACAGATCACTCTTATCGCATAGGTTTGTGTATATCACGTATTGTTTACATCAATTTTTTTCTGCCTTCGTATCTGTGATTGTTAGGTATTTGTCCACGTTTTCTTTTTGTGAACTTTTATTTCAAAATAACTTTACACAACATTGTATTACAGACCAACAAAAGCTATACTTTAATTTTAATGATTCATAGAAAGTCTTATATTTTGTTTTCATTTCTTTTATTATAAAACAAAATATTTTTGTTTGTGTGTTAGGCACAAAGCTGCGCGATGGAATATCTGTGCCTGTGCCCACTGCAAACTGCAAGTATCGAAGATAATAAATTAACATTAAGTTGTAACTTATTCAGAGCGAAATAATTTCATATATTTACATTTGTTTGAGGATGAAAACGTATAATTAACCTAGATGATAAAATATAAGCATTCAGAGAGTCGTGTGTTTTTGCTTTTTTATCACTCATCCTGGCACTCGTCATTAATTACCACTCAGTAATTACAAATACGTGTTTATCATGCTCACCTTTTGTTGATTTTACCGTTTAATTAAATATTAATAATAAAAATTTAATATCACGATACAATCTAGGCGAGTTTAAGAGACACGAATTATATTATATCTAAGTAAACAGCACATTCATGTTTTATGACACTTTATTATACCAAAAGCTACTTATCGATAAATTCAAAAAATCTGTGTTCTTAAAATTCTAAAGTTATTCATTTTTTGTATGTTATCAGTTTCAAGCCTGTTCAAAGATCACAAGATGGCATTGGGTTGTGGAGCTAAGTGTGCCAAAGGCGTTCTTATTGCATTTAACGTGGTTTTTTGGGTAAGTTATTTCCTTATTCTTTATAAGTATGTTAAACTTTTTCCAATATACATTAAGTAAGTGTACATAATATAATAAATTATTGCTTTTACAATTGGAACAAGGATAATGGTGTTCTCCATAGGCTCTAATTTATCGAATATCAGCTGATCTTGAAATTTCTAAGTTTTCACATAAGTTAAACAATTAAATTTTTCTAATGCAGATAAAAATAGAAATTATCGAGCGTAAAATATAACATGTAATATACGTTTTATATAACTTGGTTTTGGATACTCTTCATAGGTTTAATTAGGTTTACTTTCAAACCATTTCATAGCAATTAATAGAAACTGATCAAATTTTCAAATTGACATGAACGAAAAAATAATAATCTTGCATACAGATGTTTCCATATGGAATATAAAACGGCTTAATTATGAAGGCGGAGGTAGTAAAAATTTACAATAAGATGAAAACTTTCAAAATGCAAACTTTTTAAATACTAGTTTTTGTGAACCAAGTTTTCATTTTGTTTTTATGTTGTTCATCAAAAAACGCTATTGGTTGTTTCTAAGGTTGCATTTGAAATTATCATATTCAAAAGCTTAAAATTGGATTGTTTTAAAAGAATTACTTGACATGCAACGTAATTGGTTGTTTCTAAAGTTGCATTTGAAATTATCATATTCAAAAACTTCAAATTGGATTGTTTTAAAAGAATTACTTGACATGCAACGTAATTGGTTGTTTCTAAAGTTGCATTTGAAATTATCATATTCAAAAACTTAAAATTGGATATTTTTAAAAGAATTACTTGACATGCAACGTAATTGGTTGTTTCTAAAGTTGCATTTGAAATTATCATATTCAAAAACTTCAAATTGGATTGTTTTAAAATAATTACTTGACATGCAACGTAATTGGTTGTTTCTAAGGTTGCATTTGAAATTATCATATTCAAAAACTTCAAATTGGATTATTTTAAAAGAATTACTTGACATGCAACGTAATTTCTCCTTAATACGTGTGTAAATCTACTGTAGAAAGCCAGATAAAGGTTATCCCTAATGTATATTAAATGGATGTTTCTTTTCCGTCTTAAACATTTCTTTCAGTTTCTCTGCTTTTCACGTGTTTTAACTTGCTTTAATTAAAATTTTTTTAAAGCAATTGCACGTTAGTATACAGACTCTCTTTGTTTTTAATCTTATTATTTTAGGATAATGTGGAAAACTTTGGAAGCTCAAAAAATAATCTCACTGATTTTAATAGAGAGATCTCTCTTAAAGTTCTTGTGTGTGTGTATTTAGATTTTTTCTTTTCTAATAAAGTTCCAGTTATTGCTGTTTCTAGTTTTTGTCTGTTATCATTTTGTATCCGAGTTACCTCACCATAATGATGTTACTACATTTATTACGCAAAGTTTGGATAGTTTTGGAAGAAAAAATTAACAAGTTGATCTTATAAACAAGTAGATATTTTAAGGTGCAAAGTTCATTTCGTGCTATATGAAAGGTTATTAAATTATATTTTTTTCGAACAGCTTTCCGGTGCTGCTATGCTTGGCATTGGTATATACTTTCTTGTCGATACAGACAAAGTAACTCTCTACCGTTTGTACTATACGGATGGAGATTACGCCTTGATCCAGTACCTAGCTTACGGTTTAATTGGAGTTGGAGGGCTAGTGTTTGTCGTGGGTTTCTTTGGGTGCTGCGGAGCTGTAAGAGAAAGCAAATGTATGCTCCTCACGGTAAGGCTCCAAACCACCCTAGTCATATTTTTTTTCTTTTTTGTATGATTTATTACAAATAAACCTAATAATACACTTAAATCGAGGTAAATTATTGTGAAAATGGTGATGGATTTGTGGAATTTTGATGATAAACACTATTGTTCAAAACCTTAGGATAATCCTCGAAGTTTGTGCCACATGTTATGCTTCTTAAATGTGTTACCAAATATTATACCTGCTAAGTTTATAATGGTTGAAATATTACTCCAAATCAGGCTAGTTACATAAAAGTTATTCAGTCTTGTAGTTACTATCAACACTCTTTACCGAGAGTTCACTAAATCATTCCTTCCTTAAAGTGTCACTGATGAGTATTGATGATATAAAATTTGTGAAAATTCATTACAGTATCTATACTTCAATTTTTGAGCAGGATGTTTTTGAAGCCGACATGAATACGTCTTTAAGATCATTACACCATTTATGTAATAATAAAGGTTCGTCTTAACACCGTTACTGAGAGTTCATTACAACACCTATAGGATAGTGAGGATTCATTTTAACACATTACCAAGAGCTTATTACAACACCTTTGTGATAATAAGGGTTCATTTTAACCCTATTACCAAGAGTTATTACAACGCCTATGTGATATTAAGGGTTAATCATAACACCATTACCTAAATTTCATTACAACACCCATATAATAATAAGGATTCATGTTAACACTACAGAGAGTTCATGATAACACAATGATAGTATTTAACACGAATGACGTTTCACATGTACAAAGTATGGAAACTCATAATCTTCGTCTGCACAAGTATTGCATGATTGTTAAAAATGGCTATTTCTGTACGAATTAATTTTAAATCTCTGTACGATGAAAATTCATATCTTTTTTTTTTGTTCAGGTATAGAAGTTACCATTTCTCTAAAAGCATTGAGTAAAAGTTTATTTTCTTCATATACTTCCTTCACACACTAAATTATCGCAATCCTGATATTATATGTCATTGTAAAGACGTTTATAACCCCTCTGTTTCTCTAAAAATACTAAATCTAATCTAATTTGCCTATTACATTATGCTGTAGATCGCCTTGACATCACTTTATTACAATCGTGCTATACTTGCCCTTCTTTTTCCCTTCTTATCCATCTACTTTATTTTTGTTCTATATATTTATATCAAAAATTGATGCATACTATTATATACAAAAATTGCTGTTTATTACTATAATTAACAATATATATGTTCAGAACAGAGTCTTGTTTCTTACTGGCAGCATATTACTTCTTCCTTTGCCTCTCTCTCGGTATATTCATTCTCTCTCTCTCACATATAGGACTTTTTTTTCGTTGAACTCCTGTCTCTTATATATCTTTCTCCAACCCACACAGAACAAGAGTCTTTCTTTTTGACCTTGTACACCTGTTTTGATTATAACGTTTCGTAATCATACAAAGTCTTGTTGTCTCCGCTGAACAACAAAGACGGCCGCTTTCTCTAATCATTTCCTAACGACTTAGAGCGCTGTAGTCTCCTAATTTTTTTAGGACTGACCGAAATCCGAGCGCCTTCTTACCTCTCTCAACCACAACCGATATTCCTTACAACTAACTTCATAACATACTGTCCACATATTCTGTATGAGAATCATATTTTTCTACAAGTACCGAGTGTAACTTCATTTCTGTTTGTATGTTGAACATCCATGTCCTTGTTTTTGTAAACGCACTCTCATATATTGGGCTTTCATATTTCTCTTTGTTTGGAAGAACAGTATTGAATTAATATCTCTATAATTTCCTTCAAAAGTAGAATGAATACTGTTCCTGTACAAGCACAATATGAGCCATCGTATTGTAGTTTACCGACAAAAATAACGTCAAAACATAATGTTTAACGTTGTTTTTAACTCGTTTAACTGTAGAGACATTCTTGTTTCTCTAGCAATGTAGAATGATTGGTGATTTTTGTTCGAGCTCAGTTACTCAAAGAATATTTATAATTCTACAACAGTGCTATTCAAGTAAAAGTGGAGTTCATACTCAAGTTTATTTTTAGAAAAACGTGTAGAAGTTTACGTGACATCTTTTAATCAAACATATTTTTTTATTATATCCTTGTTCTGCAACCAGTACAATCACAAGTACTGACACCATCAGACTTCATATCTCTGCTTCGGTTGAAGCACATTCTGAACACTCAGTTTTGTTTCTTAAAATCCACAGAATTTGAAAAAAAAATGTGTTTTATTACTTGAATATAAACATTGGTTATTTTGAACTATCTGTCATTTTAGCCTAAATGGCGAGCATTTCCAATGTATTTTACTTCGAAATTCCTCTTATCGATGAAGCTTAAGAAAAATATGTTATTTTGCAGTATTTTGTTTTCCTCTTCCTTATCCTTGGATGTGAGATTGCCGTTGGAATCTTAGCAGTTATATTCAAAAACAAGGTAAGATACTTGTAAAAACTGAGTCGAATATGCCTTAGAAAAACTAACAGGAAATAATGAAATACGTACGTATATCGTTTGGATTAATGTATTGTATTCATGATAATATTAGCATAAGAACAAGGTTGAAAGCTTTAAAGAATGCTCGTTTAGGACTTTCTAAGCAAACAATTATACAGATAGGTATAAAAATAAACAAATCTAATACTATTAAATAAATTAATTGTCCGTAGGCGTTTGGGAGTTTTACATTGTCGAATTTTAGGGTGGTTTAATTCAACTTTAAGGTTATATCTAAATATTGAAGGTAACTGTCTTCCCACAACTGGCTGCAGACAATGAAAGGCATTAGGAGTTGAGCTGTTGTGTATTCAAGCACTTAAATCCTAACTCCTAACTGATTCTCCTTAGTTGCTGGCTAGTTTGACATCAGCGTCTGGATCTTGTCTGATAGATGGGATATCCCCAACGCGTTTAGGTGCCATGGCCACAGACATTATCCGTTATAACTTAATGATGAGAAGAAGAACCGGTAATGGAAGAATAATTCCGAATTTTAGTCTCATTATAATGTTGTTTTTGTTTTGTATTAGGAATAAAAATATAAACTGTTTATATTTTTACTCGAAAACGTACACTGTGTTGTTGTTTTTTATTTCTAAATACCTCAGTGCAGTAAATAGCTTTAAGTTGACGTCACACTCAACTATACAAAGACAACAAATAAAGAATATAACATATACGGGACATGTTTCGAAACATTATAAACTGTTTCTAGAAAACGAACAAAATTATGAGGTTTTACATATGAAGCTTGGTACACAGTGAGTGCCGTGCTTCAATAATAAGCTTCTATCTTCCGGCTAAATAAGAAATAATAACCAGTAATGAGCGCATTGTCGCCACGTGCTGAATTCTTTGCAGATTAACTTCTTTCATCGGGCTGGTAAACGATAGCACATACGTGCACTGAGAAAGAAATCAAACATGCAGCTGGACTTGTTATACGTGTTATATATTCATAATTTTTTTTTCTTATGTTGTTCTTATAAATCTAATGTTTTGTCGTTGCAATTTTATTTCATGAAAAGTATGCTTATTTTAGCGCACTACCTTGCATATAACAAAGAGAAGGATCTTGCACTATTACTTTACATATTGTATTTCGGAATTATGATGACATGCCTTGTAATTCCAGCTTAAGAGACGTAGAAACTTCTAAGGTTATACAAAACGAAAGATGTTGGGCTACCGTGTATTACCACTTATTATTATACCCTCAAAGCAGATTCAAGATTCTTCGAATATTTAAAATTTCTATGTTTATTTAAAATACATCTGAAAATTGTGGGATTGAAACAAAGTCTCTTTCTCTGGGCACAGTGATAAGTCTGCGGACTTATAACGCTAAAAAACAGATTTAGATAACAGTTGCAGGCACAGCACAGATATCCAATTATGCATCATTCGTGAAATCGAAAACATTCACCTTGATATCTTATTAGTTGGTTGGATCTTTCAATAGATTCTTAGTTACTGTTGCACCTCTAACTTACAAGAAGCTAAACGGTTTAATTAAACTTATTAAAATTATAATGTATTCTTCCAAAACGTAATTTACCTGATAATTCTGAGAAAATAACAATTATGCAAAATATTATACCACACCTAAATTAATCAGGCTTGCATGTGATACCAAACTGACCATATTTTGCCCTTCCATCACTCTTATACCAAATAAATTCAACACTTATTGTGTCGAAAGCTACTATAACACATCATTTTCGACTTAGAATTATTTTAATAGGGTGTGTAGTTTTTTAGTTCAAATCATCCCAACGTAACAAAGCCCTAAGAATATATATAAGTAATTCTTCTAGATGTCCAAGTGTCAACTAAGCTATGATTCTATTAATCATCTTAAAATACCCCCCCCCCCAAAAAAAAGTATAATTCCTCTGATTAGATCGCGAATAACGTTTCGTTTCATTGTTGTTGTAAATATCAAACAAATACATAGAATTATCTTCCGACTTCTTAACAACAACAACAAAAAGTGTTTTGGATAGGACACGTTACAGGCACTTTTAGAGATTAAAGCAATAAAATATAAATAATAATAATAAAATGCACAACGAATAATTGGAGATTATAATAATTCATCTTTTAGAAGACAAAATTATTGTTATAAAACAGTATCGGTCACACACACACATATACACATGTCGTTCCTTTTATTAGAAGCCATGCCAGTTTCGGAGCAGGTACCATACCATTGCGGTTATACAGATAGCAGTCGTCATTTTGTGTTGTTTATGATGGTGTGTATTGGCTAGATGTCCGAGCAAATATACTATTGGGTCGGAAGCAGTTCTGTATTATGCTGACAACATTTGTAGCTAATTCTGCAACAGCTTGCTGCAATTGGTCAACTTCCATCTATCCAATTGCTCTCCACGTGAGTGAAACATCCAAATGTCCCTTTGAGGTCCAGTCATGGCTCATAAACGTCTTAAAACACTTTCAACGTTGTGATTGAGTTCAAAGTGATACGTGATACAAGACTCTGTAAGACTTATCACATATAATAACGCTGAATGACCAATCGTTTCCAATTCACATTGATTTGCATAACGATGAATTGAGGAGGTTTTTAACATAATTTTATATCAGTGGGTTCTGTCTTGTCGCAGTAATAATTTTACAAATTCCAATTATCTTTTAATTGTTTTGTGCAGTGTATAATACTCGATGTAAGTAGCAAAAATGAAGTACGATAAAAAGATACTACAAATATTCCATAAATTGCAATGCCAGAGACACCATAAGCAAAATACAAGAGGAAACCTCATTGGACGCTCTGTCATTCGTATGTTTTTTGTAGACATTATATTGCAATAGCTTAAAATGTTTCTTATCTCAAGTTCCGCTCAGTAATCCAATCAATCTAGCTTGAAGAATTGCTTACAAACACTTATAAATATTGTTTATTTATTACATACCTATTATTAAGGAATAATATTTTATTACAATAAATAGTTTATAATGTTCTTTATTTGTTATTATTCTCTTTGGAAGGTCTTTTTTTATGTCAAACTTTGAGTTATCAGTAAGTCTACGAATTTACAACGCTAAAATCAGGGGATCGATTCCCCCGGTAGACACAACAGATAGCCCGATGTGGCTTTGCAATAAAAAAAATAATACATACAAAAAAAGTAATAACTTTTTTAATAATTACAATTTTATATAACGTTACATTCATGTAAGTCTCAAGTGTTTTTTAAGAATAAAATTTCGTTGGAACAAATGTAATTTTTCAATAGAAATATTTAATATTTCCAGCATTTGTGAATCCCACGTCTCAATTTAGACTGTCGATCAATTACATCTCATGATTTCTTTTTTGGGGTAGATTAAATAGAATTACCAAAACATTTATACAGCAATCGTCACTATTTGTATTGTAAACCATTTCTCCATGTTAATTCTAGACAAAAGTATAAAATATTTCAGAGTACTGTGTATTATGAAATTCTAAGTCGTGTTTTCAATATCAGGATATTTTGATTTAATTCTATTTCAGGCCCTTCTATCACAAGCCAATATTATCAGAAGTTTAACTGTTGTTAACTAAACGAATAAATTACAAATAGGGTTTGTGTTATACCTTCGAATGATCATTTTCATCAAATAAAACATACATTTTTAAATAATTATATAGGTCATCAAAGGGATGGAGGATAACGTGACGTCAAAATTGAAGAACAAGTATGGAATGGATGAAACCATAACAGAATCCATTGATTTGGCCCAAACAAAAGTTTGTATTTCTTTGTGTGTATGTGTGTGTGTGGTATTTTTGCTGTTTCTTTGTTTTTGCTTCTCTGTTGTTTCAAGTGTCATCCAATAGCCAATAAAATTCGAAATAAAGAAGACATATTCCTAAGAACAAAATCTTATGAGACAAACAAGACCATAAAAAAATAATTATATTTTTATTATAATATACAACAATAAATTTAGATTTTTAAATTAACATAAGTTCTACAGATTTTTTTTTTTTTGTATTACGATTTAAAAGATCATATGTAAGATCAGCCAGACTTAAAAAAATACGATTCCGGACATTTGCTCATCATTTAGATTTTAGAATACACTGTTTTGGAAATAATCGTGAAAAAACACAATTCATACACATACTGGAGTTAAACACAGTTGGTAATTGCAAATAAATGGTCAGTTTATCATTATTACACTGCATTATTACAGTAAATACTATAGAAAAGAGAATACGTAATACGATATTTTGTATTTGCTTTAAAAAGAGCAGCACAACTTGTTTGATGTTACCATAAGTATTAGTTAGTCATATTGTTTTATGCTACCATAAGTATTAGTCAGCCAAGTTGTTTGATGCTACTATAAGTATTAGTCAGCCAAGTTGTTTGATTCCTTTTTGACTTTTCTTAATTTCGATGTAAGACCACACAGCCTTAATATTCAGGTCTTATTTCTGAGGGGGATTACATATTGTATAAACTTGCTTGTACCTGTCAGCAGTCAGGATGCCATCCATTTTGTATAGGTCTCAAAAACCATTGGCTGAAAGACCTAACATGCTTCATTGTAAATACTGCACATTAATTGGGTCATTAAACAAACTATTATTGATTGTTGTCAAACAATTTGAATCTTGTTTCATCTGTAAAGAACATCCTCTTATATATTTGCTGATCCTATTATTTGAAGTCTGATTCCCATTTCAGTGTTTTCGGTTGGTTATTCCTCCTAAGTCACGATTTGTGAGTAACTACACATCCATTGACGTAAACTGGTACTAATGTATATATTAGTGTTCTAGAAGTAACATTCATATTTGTATATTTGTTAATCCGCTTGGTCATTTAGCAAGGCCCCCCAGTGACACAACGGTATGTCTGCGGAGTTACAACGCTAGAAACCGGGTTTTGATACCCGTGGTGGGCATAGCACGAATAGCTCATTGTGTAGCTTTGTGCTTAATTACGAACAAACATTGAGCAAAGCTCATTTACTTTTGCTTCTTTGAGTTAATATTATGTGTGTTTGTCCAGTTAACAGGTTTAGGCCTATAGAGATCTTGCGTGAAACATTAGATCATTATAAACATATTTTGTGAAAGAAAAGGTCGTTGAAAAAAACCTTACATGAAACAGTAGAGCATTATAGAGATCTTGCGTGAAACAATAAATCGTTATATATATATAATCCATTCATGCAAAATATCTTCAGTCATATGATTCATTCGAATATCAATAATATCGTGTGGGTGGCATATTTTACACTGAAGTAATATTTCCCTTCTTTGCAGATCAATAAGAGCATTTTTCAGCGAAAAAAGTTTTCTTTTTCAATTAATATACAATTTCAATTGTATATTAGATACAGTAAGAAGAAGCTAATATATCAGACGGGCAAACTTTAAAAATAAGCACTGTTATATAAAATGTACAGTGATGCACTGTTAACCTACTTTAATATATATGTATATATGAAAACCCGATATTCCTAAGTGAAATTATTGATCATAATTTAATTCTTCTGCTGACTTGCGGAGCTGACGAGTCTGGAGCGAATCCGTGCGTTACTACAAAATATTTCCCGCACATTAAGCTATGGGTGCGTTATAAGCATAACAATCAATTCTGTAGCGTGGATGGTGGGTGGTAGAGTGCTGTTGAGTGGTTACCTCTGCTTAGCAGTTCAGAATCACGAATGGCAGCAAATAGTCTTAGTTGTTTTTGTCATAAATGCAAAATATATACTTCTGCTGAGGGTTTAGTTTCAGTGGAAATATCAGGTATGATACGGGTATTTTTATAGACATTTTAATGCAGAAATACGTTGATAATTTTGAATATATATACAATATACATATTCTATAATGTTCAGTGAAGAACTACGTTTGGCTTGAAAAAAAGTTAAATGTGTTAAAAGTATGATTCGTACTTATATACCTTCAGAATTCTTTTCACTTGCTTCCTGGTAACTTTATAAAATTCTTTTGATCAGGGAGTCTATAACACCTATATACCTTCAGAAATCTTTTCGGTTGCTTCCAGGTATCTTTATAAAATTGCTTTTGATCAGGGAGTCAATAACACCTATATACCTTCAGAAATATTTTCGGTTGCTTCCAGGTAACTTTATAAAATTGCTTTTGATTAGGGAGTCTATAACACCTATATACCTTCAGAATTCTTTTCACTTGCTTCCTGGTAACTTTATAAACTTTCCTTTTGATCAGGGAGTCTATAACACCTATATACCTTCAGAATTCTTTTCACTTGCTTCCTGGTAACTTTATAAAATTTATTTTGATCAGGGAGTCTATAACACCTATATACCTTCAGAAATCTTTTCGGTTGCTTCCTGGTAACTTTTTAAAATTGCT
>NW_013666482.1:71294-72365 GCF_000517525.1 Limulus polyphemus
CTGTAAAGAACACCTCTTATATATTTGCTGATCCTATTATTTGAAGTCTGATTCCCATTTCAGTGTTTCGGTTGGTTATTCCTCCTGAGTCGCAATTTTTGAGTAACTACACATCCATTGACGTAAACTGGTACTAATGTATATATTAGTGTTCTAGAAGTAACATTCACGCCTGTACTTACAACTACGTCATTAGCAAGATCTCTATGGGATTGTCATGTATCACATAAAAAGCATAATCTGAGTTACTTATAATAGGTTTGAAAAGTTTGGGTTTTCTACCTCAGCCACTTTGTTACCAAAAGTACTAGTTTCACGTACCCTCTTCAAAATTTTCATAGGATTCCTACTCAAACATGAAATTTCGCCTGAATCTGTCGAATGGAGAGCCTTCACAAGCCAAATCTCTGATTACTACACATTTGTCATTTGGCGTTTCTGTCCTATTAACCACGAATGTATTTATCAGACTACATAGGCACAGACAGCCAATCACAGCGTAAACTATCAACACGTGACTGTACTCTAGTACAGATCACTTTCATACAGTAGAGGAAAAGCGATCTCATAATATTTCCATTTTATTCTGTTTATAGTTTCCTTAATTATTTCCAATGCTGTATATTCGAAACTTGTTATAACATTTTGCAAATTAAAACATTACCTGTTCATACAGTCGCTGTGTTCAAAGTTCCTAGCTCAGTCCAAGTGCCAGAAGTGTAATATTGGTAATTCGTAGTCTAAAAGGTTCCACAGCTCTTTGATCATTTCTATGACATTCCTATACCCAGACAAACTTGGGGTCATAAGAAACCTGAGTATATTCATATCTATATCTAATAATAAAATCAAACAAAACTGCTCGAGTTTATTTTAATTACATTAAAAACGAGTTCATGGAAATTAACCGCTTATTTGTTTGCTTTCGTATCATGCCCCCCAGTGGCACAGCGGTACGTCTGCGGACTTACAACGCTAGAATCCGGGTTTCGTTTCCCGTGGTGGGCAGAGCACAGATAGCCCATTGTGTAGCTTTGTGCTTAATTACAAAACAAACAAACAAGCTTTCGT
>NW_013666482.1:73318-76748 GCF_000517525.1 Limulus polyphemus
GATCAGGGGAGTCTATAATACCTATATCCCTCAGAAATATTTCGGTTGCTTCCTGGTAACCTTATAAAATTGCTTTTGATCAGGGAGTTTATAACACCTATATACCTTCAGAAATCTTTTCGATTGCTTCCTGGTAACTTTATAAAATTGCTTTTGATCAGGGAGTCTATAACACCTGATAAGATATACGCCTACGTCGCTGTTAATTTAAGTAAACAATGTTTCTTAGAACACTGATTTGTTAATGCTAGCTTGTATGAAGTTTATATTGCTGTTCGAGGTTTTGTCAGCAGTAGCTTGTGTACCCCCTCTACCACGAAGATTGTAAATAATATTGTTCAGTTAAAAACAAAATCAGCGATATTCTAAACACTACACAACAATTAAGATCATATTATTGTTCAAGTTTTGATATACTCCATTTCAAATGTTCTGCATACTCTGCCACAACAAAGTTTATATTATTGTTCAAGCTTATTACTTTTTTTTTTCGACAAACCGTTCAGGCTTAAGCTTGTTGATTGCTGTAGAGAAACTCAGCATAATTTCTTTTTTTATCATTTATAAGAATTAGATTAACAGATCATTCTAGAAAAATGCCAGATTTAAAATGTTATGAGCTACTAAGAGTGTTTCAGTACCATAAACCTACTTTAATTGTGGGAAAATTGAAATTGAATTGACTGACTGAGGGAAGTTGGTTTAATTCCAGAGTTGTAAGATATGTCAAAAAGCCTTGAATATAAAAAAGAGATGGTTTATTAGCATATGCAGACTTTAGCTGAAAGAAAATTTATAAAAAAGACGAAATAACGGTGCAGTTCACGATGTGGTAAATTAAATTTATACAAGGAGTTTAGGATTATGTGTGGAATCATTATAAAAGGATTGGAGGTTTATAAAATTAAATAATGACTATTATGAGTGGGAATATTATAAAAGGATTGGAGGTTGTAAAATTAAAAAATTACCATTATGAGTGGAAACATTGTACAACGATTGGAGGTTTGTAAAATTAAAGAATGACCATTATGAGTGGAATGACCTTACGTCAATAACCATCTGTAGCAGCTTAAGAAGAAGAGATTATGATGGGTTTTAATGATTAACAGCTTGATTGAGAGTGGCAAACACAAGTCCCTCCACTTTAGTCACTTAAGTTTTAAATACAACATTACATTTACTCATAATATTAAGTAGAGCTAAGGATTAAATGAAATGGAGAAACAAGAAAATGTCGGTGCCATTTGAATGAGCAAATCGCTGCTACCTTCTTCTGCTGTAATTGTATGTTTGTTATAAAGTTATATTTAAATAAATGACTTAGTTTGATTTTAGTCTTTTGACTAGTATTCTATGTGATAAGCATGTGTTGTTGTTGTTTGTTTTTTGTTTTTTTTCAGGAGCTGATGAACAAATTTTATGAACTTTGTATCTAATATATGTTCAATTTTATTATTTACTAAAAGTTTGGCTGCTGTGGTGTAAAAGAAGCAAAAGATTATGATAAAATTAAGTGGAAGCTTGATAACCTTGGCCAAGGAGACAACGTCAGTAAGACATGCTGTGTCCTGAAAAACCACGATGACATTGACGCTTTCAAAAATCCAAAACCTGTAAACGAAACGTTGTGCCAGTCGCAAGATTTGAAGCAAAACGTGAAATTTCGTCATCAGAAGGTGTGAATTTTCATTACTTTGTTCAATAAATATGCCACATTATCAAAGTTGATATTTACGTTTTATACATACACATTGATCGAATAAACCGACATCCCTAACTTTAAGTTACTGTTATCTGTGGCAGAATGAAATATCTAGTATTTAAAATTGAGTTTTTATTATCAATTCCATCTTCTATATTTCAAAACTTATAATTCTGTAAATAATTAATGCCCTGCTGTTTTAACAAAGTTGGATTACTTGTAATCTAAAGTTAATGTATAGAAGTAATCATAGTTTATTGTAAATGAACTTACAATACGCCTGCAGGTAATAGTGTTTAATAGCTCATTTGTTACAAGGATCAAATGTGTTTGATCTTGCTTTTTACGCATGTCTCCTCCAACACTTGACGATAAGATATTAGAATTAGATATTGCGTAGTATATAATAACCAAGCTTACCCTGAATTGAGTTGGTTTCAAGAAATCATTTTATTCAAAATTCAATATCCAATCACAATCTTGTCCTTGTAAAAAAAAAAAAGAGGAAGAAGAAAAACACAGATTACTTACCATTACATATGGATTTGTTGACAAAATTAGTTACCTTACTATTCGGTTCTCTGAATGACGTAATTTCAGATAACTTTTCGATTCTCGCAATGAAGTACTTGTAATTTTATTCAGATCAAAATTCTATTCGCAGAATTACCCTGGAGATTCCTGAATTTAATTTTGAGATCGTATTAGGCCGGCGGTTTGCTCTCAGAAACGGATCAATAATTATTCTGAATCCATCGTTGTGACATGTTGGCTACGCGTAACGTTCGTCCCTTTCTCCTGGTTATTGAATGGGGCTGATCATCGCTTGTGGTGTTGCAGACACTTCCAAATACGCGTACCTACTCGAGACCCGTGTTAGTTAGTGTAGGTTTTAAATGGCCTGCTGCTGAAAAAGAAATCTGTTTTGACACAAATTATTTTGTTTTTTTTTCATTATTAAATGATAGTAATAAGTTCACACACCGATTCCTCAAAAATGTACTTTTCAGATTCAAGTTTACAAAGAAAGATAGGACAGTAGAACAGCAAACTTGAAAACTTAGCCTATTTTACGATAAAGAAATCGAGCTATATTTTTACACAACGGGCGAATCTCTTATTCTGCGAAAATCTCAAATAATTATTCTAAAAATAGAGAGAATTTTATATAAAGGAAATAAGTAAAACCACTGTTGTACTACTGGTTTTATATGTGTATATCGAAAACCATAAACGTTGAGACACTCCAACGAAGTATACAAGATAATGGAAATAAAACGTTTTCATATAAATTTAACTTTATTTTCAGTGTATGAATTGTTTTAGAGAGATATTATATATGATATTATAAGAAACTATTCATATAATTTTGTAAATTAAAATGGTGGCACGTGGATTAACTTTTGCATTACCTCCTGAAGAATTCAGATTTCAGAATTCTCTTTTAACTTCTGAATGTTTGTTGGAACAACTATCAGAATATACAAACTGGTCGGGTAGTTATGAATCGTTTTACAGTATTAAAACCAAAAATAACTGGCATCGGTTTGTCATCTTTTTTAATAATTACGGTTCTAAATACAAAAAGTACTAATCTGAGTAAAGAAGAAATATTAGCCATAAAGTCACTAAGTAATAATTATAACTTAGTCATAATTAAGCCTGATAAAAGAAAAGTGGTAACACTATTGCACAAATCAGATTATAACGTATTAAGAGTAAAAT
>NW_013666482.1:77080-79802 GCF_000517525.1 Limulus polyphemus
AAATCAGATTATAACGTATTAAGAGTAAAATATAAATAATTAAGCCTGATAAAAGAAAAGTGGTAACACTAATGCACAAATCAGATTATAACGTATTAATAGTAAAATATAAATAATTAAGCCTGATAAAAGAAAAGTGGTAACACTAATGCACAAATCAGATTATAACCTATTAAGAGTAAAATATAAATAGTACTAAACAAAAATAAAACATCATTTCCTAAAAAAATTGGAGAAAATACGTTTGATTTATTTGATTTAGAAAACTTGAAAAGGATTGGTTGTTAACACAAGAAGAATAGCTTATTATTAAACCATTTGGAAGTAACTCAGGTAGTTCCCAGGGTACGTAAAGAGCGATACCTTTAAGCTCTCTGTATCTCATATTAATACTTAATTAGCAGGATTTTGCATAGAATAATTATAACAATTCAGTCATAACGTTAAAGGCAGCTTTTTCTTCACTAATGAAATGAAAGACCTAAAGTCAGATACGTTTCAAATAGGTTTCTGTGCATGTTTTGATGTAGAATAACTTTACACAAATATTCCACATGAGTTTTGATGTAGAATAACTTTACACAAATATTCCACATAAGGAGTTTTATGTAGAATAACTTTACACAAATATTCCACATAAGGAGTTTTGATGTAGAATAACTTTACACAAATATTCCACATAAGGAGTTTTGATGTAGAATAACTTTACACAAATATTCCACATAAGGAGTTTTATGTAGAATAACTTTACACAAATATTCCAAATAAGGAGATATAACAACTATTTAATCTGCCAAAGAGATAATAAAAGTATAACATTTTCGAAGCATGTGTTTCAAATATTATTATGGTGTTTTAACAGGAGTCGCATTTTGTGTTTAATAGCACAATGTGTGATTAAATATATGGAGTAACAATGAGATCTAAATTGGTATCAACACCTGTCAATCTTTTCCTTGATTTTCATAAAAACTCCTTGGGAAATTTAAGCCTTTTTTTACTATCGTAGGTACGTCTATAATGGTATCAACACCTGTTAATCTTTTCCTTGATTTTCATAAAAACGCCTTGAGTAAGTTAAGCCTTTTTTACTGTCGTAGATACGTTTATAATGGTATCAACACTGCCAATTTTTTTCCTTTATTTCATGAAAACGCCTTGAGGAATATAAGCCTTTTTACTGTCGTAGGTACGACTATAATGCTTTTGTTAGTTTTAATAAATTACAACAAGACCGATTTTAAAGTATCTTAACAATAACATTAACAGCATAAAATGTACAATAAAACCCCAGCAATAACACAAACTTCTTTAAAACACTTAATAACAAACAATAATGAACTTTTTTAATGTAAGATGAATCATAAAAACAATTACGGGTTCGTCTTCTAATTTTGAAATCTTTACATCAGACATATTCAAAAAGATATTTGGTTCAAATCTTGACTTATCGTTCACGTAAACTAACTAACACATATGCATATCAACATAACGAATGCAAAACATTAAAAAATTCAAAGTAAAAATTGATTTCCAAAAATGATACTTTATACGGGCAAACGTATTTTATAAGTAAAAAACAACTAAACAGATTAATTCATAATATTTATCCACACATAGCCTTAAGGGTTATGTTGAAAATAGAGCCAATATAAATTTTTCCCATTAAAAAACAAACAAACTAAATATCGAAAGTAGTATATGAATTTATTCTAATGTAACTTGATATACATGGATCAATAACAAGATGGCTTCAAACACGTATATGTTAGCATTCAAATCTAAAAGCAGACAGTGGTTGGGGTTCTAAGAATACGTAATAATAAGAAGTGCGGTATTTAGTGTTATGATATAAAAACAAAATAAAACATAGTAATTCTTGTATTAAAAAGCAATATTTAAAAAAAAGTGTTTCTGATAACTGAAATCATAATAATCTAGTTTATTTAATAATTAATCGTTTGTATGCAGAACTTATTTCGTTGAGTTTCAGCTTAGCTTTATAAATTAGAAGGCTTTAAATATACTTATTTAAATCAATATATATATACGTTTTGGTAACAATATATTTATTTTCAGGGGTGTTTGGAGAAGCTGGAAGAGTTTATTCGCGCGGAGAGCACGCTGTTGTTGGGTATTGGATGTGGTATAGCAAGCCTACAGGTACGTTGGAACGTTTTAAGAAATACATTCTTCGTGGAACATTTCCAACTTAGTAACCAAATATTTGTGTTTAATGCCATATAAAATAAAACTCTTTTAGACCAAATAAACGTTTTCAAGTTCAGCAGACTTACTCTCACTCATTCAGACCTTGTCTACATTAATAACAAGGATAATAAGTCTATTCTCCACCCAAGAATTATGATTTACAGTTCACTTAAAACGGGGAATTTAAACTTTTCGTAGGAGATGAATTATATTACGTTCAAAACAAAAGATCACAGAACAGGTTTTAAGGCTAATCTTTGTTTGTTTGTTTGAAGTTAAGCACAAAGCTACACAATGGACTATCTGTGCTCTGCCCACCACGGGTATTGAAACCCGGATTCTAGCGTTGTAAGTCCGCAGACATACCGCTGTGCCACTGGGAGGCTAAGGCTAATCTTTGTTTGTTTGTTTGAAGTTAAGAACAAAGCTACACAATGGACTATCTGTGCTCTGCCCACCACGGGTATTGAAACACGGATTCTAGCGTTGTAAGTCCGCTGTGACACTGGGG
>NW_013666482.1:80689-81333 GCF_000517525.1 Limulus polyphemus
CACACATTTTTCTAAAATTCCTTCACACCAACTTACTTGTGAGACAATAACTTCGTTAGTTACAGGGTCCCTAGCAAAAATATAAATATTGTACTTTGAAGAACCAACGCCTATGATAAATATTTTACAACCTTATACTGTGATCATCATTCAGCATAGCGCTCTTTTTTTTTAAGTATTAATTTTTCTCAATAGATGGCTCAAAAGTTTGATTCCAGTATTTAAAAACTAAGCGAAAAACAAGTTTGATTTTTTAAATAAACATTGGGAATTAGCTTTTTCTGAGTTTAGAGTAATTTCACTTACTATAAAAGTGTCATATAACGCTGTCATGTATTTAAATTGATTATCTTAATTAATTATACAAATTAAAGTTCAATGTCTTAATTCTAACGTTTTCAAACTTGCGATTTGTAAGTTCTTAAGTTTATAATTCTTTATCATGTTTCATAATGATCAAAATAGCGTTGTTTACTAATTGTTTTAAAACTAATCTGAAAGATAAGAAACGTCTGTATATTGTACGAAAATGTAAGCCAACAGAATTTTGTATGATTTGAAATATACCAATTAAGAGATTCGGTTACCAGAGTATAAGCATACTTGTCAAAATGAAAGAGTGAAATGCAGAAATTTCCAAAACA
>NW_013666482.1:82333-90686 GCF_000517525.1 Limulus polyphemus
GTCCGCAGCCATACCGCTGTGCCACTGGGGGCTAAGGCTAATCCAGCAAATTGTTTTAATCCACTAAACCTTCACGCTTGGCCAAGTAAATATTCCCATTATCAAAGACAAGCAATGAGAAACTTAATCTTGCCATGGTGTAGAGTATTCCCTTAGATTCTCAGATTTATATAGCAACTACCAAGAATATATAAAACCACGTCCTTGAATATGAGAGAAGTATCCATCATCAGACCGGAATCCTTTATTCTATAATCCATTTCAAAAATTGAATATATATGTATTATGTTGAACGTGTATTTAACTTTCAGTGCTAAGAAAAGTACATCCGAAATATATTACATTATTGATTACGCATATAATATGAATTTTAAGACAACTTTCTTTTGACTCACCCTCTGTATATATATATATAATTTATAATAACTAAATATTAAGCTTACATTGCACAGGATAAAACAAATAGAAAGGTTATACCATTTAAAGAGCAGCTGCAAAAGATATAACTTCGGAACGTGGTTTGTTTTACATGCGGGGCAAGTGTCCTATACATGCTATCAATTCCTTAGTATTCTGCGAATTGGATTTACAATTCATAAATTATAAAAGACACTTTCCCTATATCTTTAATAACACCGTTTGGAATTTGGGAACCATGGTAACCATATATATGATTTATGGTTCGATTTATATACGTTTTTCATCAAATTATTTAAAACATTTTGCCGTAGAGAACCAAAGACTATTTTCTTTATAAGTGTCTCTGAAGCGAATTACATTGTAACTGTTATTGGATATTACGTCAAATAGGATGTTATTCACGGATATGACGTCAAATAGGATGTTATTCACGACTTATTGTTTATCAAGTAGAAACATTACTTGACCACCGAACTGACGACCATTCCAATTCCTATACAAAGTACAATATTCTCGAAACATGAAAGTACTTCTTTAAGTACGTCCAGAAGCATTTTGTGAATAACTCGATAAGGATCTTCCATATAACAAGCTAATGATAACCAGTTTATAAGCATTTATCATCCAGTTGTAGGTGGCATTTTGCAAAAATTCACCCTACAACTGATGGTATAAAATTATTCAGAATTGGATTAATACTTTTAATTCCAAGATTATTTTTAACAGATAGAAATAACGTACAATATATGGTTTTATCCTGACTAGATAAAAACCAACTTGAAACTTAGCAATATTAATAATTATTATTTGACATTTTCAAAACACTGACTTAAATTACTTTTTTCTTAAGTGTCTTATTGCTTTATGACCAAATACTAAGAAACTCGTGTTCTTTTTTTCTGTTCACCAGGTATTTGGAATGGTTTTCGCCATTTGCTTGTGCAGAGAAATCTGAAAAATGCCATTCATCACAAGTGCTACATTTATAAATTGTATGCACATGAACAGTCAAATGAGTTCGAATTGAAAACCTTTACAGTCATTGTTAAACAAACTATGATAAAACTAACGAGACCAAACATCTCTGGTCCTCATCATGGCTTCCTGCTGACTCAAATTGTTTCTTCAGATAAAACAATGTGAAAAATAACTAAAGACATTTACAAGATTATGATGAGTAATGGACACCATCTTGAATTATTGATGCCTGGATCTGCGTTTGACGCCATCTGTCCGTCAAGTTATATATACGTTAAATTACAATGTTTTGAAAGTTATTGATGTGTACTTCAAAAGACAAATGGATGCAGTCATTCAAGTTATAATTATCACGGGTACAGTATCATATGCAGAATGCAGAGACGGCGTCAACCAAACGTCTGGCAATTCTGGAATAAACCATTGAAACTGAATTGTTTTTCATTATGTTTTATCGACTTATATAATCGTACGTGTTGTTTTGTATAGTTATTTTAGGTTTAAATAATGATTGAATGTAAACTATAAAAAAGAAAGAAAAATGTCAGTACAAAGCACATGTGCTTTTGTCTTGAACAAAGTGAAATGGATGTAATTAAGGGTTTGCTCTAAACATCAACTTTCGAAATGATTCACGGAAACATCGCTTTATAAAATATTTAACTTAAACCAAAGTAAGTAAACATTAGAATATTTGCAAAATTCCTAAACATCAAAACGTGGAATTGTTTTAGTTGGTCCAATGAAAACGTCTAATTGTTTTAGTTAGTTTAACTTAGTTTCCATTATCAACTTAGAGAATACTCCTTTGTTTAACTTGGAAGATGGTGCACCAAAGAGAAGACAAAACATGAAAAACATGGATTAAATAAATATAAATAATGTGATTAAACAGGCAATTTATAGACACAAAATGTGGCTTCGGTTTTATTTTCTGTTCCGTTGTTATTTATAATATCACATACGTATACGAAAATAATTTCATAAATCCTGCCGCATTCTAGCACAACACATTTTCATAACTACATGTCTCATATTTGTTTTGCTATATGTTATGCCACAAATTCGGGATGGAGTATCTGAAGAAAACTACTAAATTCATGCATTACCCTTGAAAGTTGAAGCTAATCTCAAAAATTAAAGTTTCTGCGAGATATAAAACCCTTAAGAACATTATCATAAAAATGTAAACAGCATGCATCACAAAGTAGCTAACAGGATGCATATGTCATCATTTCTTTCCTTCAGACATAAGTACTCGAATTCTTGATCTAACTGTCATCGTTCAGTTAAGATTCAAGAACACATTTTCCGTGATTCCGTTATGTAGACATTAGTTGTGATATATTTGTATAAATAGAATTTTCTTGAAACTTCTCACCAGCTTAAACTGTGCTTTAAATGGTGATATGTCTAAGCATAATTAACTATTGATAACAATTTTATATTCTGTTAAACTTTGTCAGTTGTTGCTTTTGGAAATCTACTTTGCTTTTTTTTTCAGAACAGTTAGTAGAAGTTTTCAATGAGAAACTTAAGCATGTATTTATTATATTGTAAATTTTGCCTTCACTGTTACAATGTTTCAATCTATTTTTATGTAGCATGTTTATTACTTGTTTGTGGAACACATGATGAACATAACAAAGTAGCTAAGTTTAGTGGTCGTACTTCACACACTAATCAAGCAGCATGGGCGCCAAACCACTCAGAAGTAGCAAATTCATCTCAGTTTGGGATTTGCTAAGTTAAGCTGTAGCATAAATGAACTTTCAGAAGCAATTATTCAAATCAGTCCCAAGCTGAGATGTCGTAATCGACCTTTGATCTCAGTCTTAAGTTGAGATGACGTACACGACAGTTGAGCCCAGTCTCAAGCCGAGGTGTAATACAAGACAGTTGAGCCCAGTCTCAAGCTGAGATGTCATACAAGACAGTTGAGTCCAGTCTCAGGCTGTGATGTCGTAATCGACCGCTGAGCTCAGTCTTAAGTTGAGATGACGTACACGACAGTTGAGCTCAGTCTTAACTTGAGATCACGTACACGACAGTTGAACCCAGTGATCAAGCCGAGGTGTAATACAAGACAGTTGAGCCCAGTCTCAAGCTGAGATGTCATACAAGACAGTTGAGCCCAGTCTCAGGCTGTGATGTCGTAATCGGCCGCTGAGCTCAGTCTTAAGTTGAGATGACGTACACGACAGTTGAGCCCAGTCTTAACTTGAGATCACGTACACGACAGTTGAGCCCAGTGATCAAGCTGAGATATCATACAAGACAATTGAGCTCAGTCTCAAGCTGAGATGTCGTAATCGACTGTTCAGCTCAGTCTTAAGTTGAGATGACGTACACGACAGTTGAGCCCAGTCTCAAGCTGGGTTGTCGTAATCGACCTTTGAGCTCAGTCTTAAGTTGAGATGACGTACACGACAGTTGAGCCCAGTTTCAAGCTGAGATGTCATACAAGACAGCTGAGCTCAGTGATCAAGCTGAAATGTCATACAAGACAGTTGAGCTCAGTCTTAAGTTGAGATGTCGTAATCAACCGTTGAGCTTTCTGTTTGAACCCGACTGTTACTTTGGCTCACTGTTTAGCTGTTTCCTATTTCAATCCAAGTTTGATATTAATTTACCTGTTATTAGTTGTAAAAGTAGACTAAGTAATATATATATATATATATATATATGAGATATCTATCTTAAAAGTAATAATTTTTCTTAGTGTTAGTAAACAATAGTTTTATCAGGATGTCCGTAATTAATTGAGATATTCAAATAATTTTATGACCTATGAATTTTATGACTGCTGTTACCTTAATTCTTGATGTGGATGAAGTTTCGGCCTTCATGCTAGGACTTGTTTAGTCCGAAACGTCGTCCACGTCAAGACCTAATAAAGAGCGGTCATACTTCCAGCTTTACACTTTTATAACCTATATATTTTGTACCAGAAAACTTGATTTTTAAAAAGTTTAAGTTACATGATTTTGTAGCAAGTTAACAATGCAATGTAAATGATGTTCTGAGGTTACGGGAGTCTGAAAGTTTTATTGTAGCAAGTTAATAATTTAATGTAAATGATGTTCTGAGATTACGGGAGTCTGAAAGTTTTATTGTAGCAAATTAATAATGTAATTTAAATGATGTTCTGAGATTACGGGAGTCTGAAAGTTTTATTGTAGCAAGTTAATAATTTAATGTAAATGATGTTCTGAAGTTACGGGAGTCTAAAAGTTTTATTGTAGCAAATTAATAATGTAATTTAAATGATGTTCAGATGTTAGGGGAATCTGAATGTTTTAAAGTTGTCTTGGATCATTTACATATAACTTAAATTTCATTACTTACTGATTTTTGCAGTTTTCACAAGTTTTTTTTTAAATAGCTATTTCATGTCGCACGTTAAATACGTGAAAAATCAATGTTCGAGACTATGTGAAGCAAAGAAAATATATAGCATACTATATTTCCCAATATTATTAACATAAGTTAGTATTCTTACATTTATTAGTGAAAGGTGAGTGATTATTGTGCCAAGAAATAGCATAATTTTCATTCTTATGCTGTTTTTAAAAGTAAAATCTCATTAAAATTAGCATTTAGAGAATTTCGTGTGTATATAGTTGTTTTTATAAAATTTGATTTTAGTGTACAGTTGAATTACACGCCGCCTCCCCAAACGTCTATGTTAAAAAAGTTGATTGGCCGATAATCATTTTGCAAATGCATATCCACGAAGATGATATTTAATAAAAAAAAATGCATTTTAAAATCAAGGCCTAACACAGTATATGCATGTACGTCACAGATAATCCTTGCTAAAATAATTGAATGAAAAAAACAAAAGACTACTTATTTGATTGAGATCCATAGCTCAGGACATTTTCCCCAGATATTGCTATCCATTATTTTTATAGCTATTCTATTGATAATTTTTTTTCCCACTATTAGGGGTAGAACGTTCGAAACACGTAGTTATGTGACAACCTATGATAAAATAAAACTAAAGTTGAAACTACAAAAATATTAAACATTGCTTTTGATCCAAGTTGGATCTCTTCAAATGTATTATTAACGAAAATATTGATGAAGGAATAATCTAAATATAGTTTTTCTGAAGTTGTACTATGTGTGATACAATGAAATAAAATGTCATTAGAAACCAAAAGAACTGAATAATTTAAATATAGGTCATTAGAAGAACCCGGAATACAGTATGTAGCTTTGTGTCCTACATTAATGTTTCCCTCGTCCCCCTCCCAAGACACATTTTAAGCTATCAAAAACTTCTACACATTTGAAATACACTAATTAGTATGCCACGGCACTATCTTTGGAAAACACTGTTTTACCTTAACTTCTACACTACGTTTTTACTTGTTATTCTTTTAGCACAAAGCTACACAATAGGCTATACGCGCTCTGTCAACCGTGGTAAATCAAACCCCGGATTTTATCGTTATGAGTCCGTAAACTTGTCGCATGCCGATCTAACTCTAGTCTATCACCTAGTCAAGTAGGTAGCTTTGCACGAAATTCAACAAAATAAAATAAACAATAACTTGTCTGTCGAATATATGCATTACTTTCACTGACCAAAGCAGCCAGATCATCCAACTCAACCAAGAAGACAACCAGTGTCAGTAACATGCCAGCACCTTAGTCGTTTTGTTAACAAATAAATATTTTTGTTTCACATACTTGCTTGAATCTTTTTCTTTCCTGTACGTTTTATATTTAGTCTTATTAACATTTCCTGAATCAGCTGTTTACTGGGATCTTGATACTTATTGGACATCAGAATCCAACAACAGTAAAAATTTCACATATCACTTAAGCAGTATCGTGTAAATTCAATCTATATAAACACTTATGCTAAACAACAGTGTGAGAACGAACACAGAGAGAAATTTCCAACAAAACAAAACTATTTAAACAACAATGAAATCTAAATTAAAAATATTGACTACATTAAAAGATTGAAACACAACAATTTTATTCAGAAAACATACTTAGCAATGTGTATACACTCCAATTATTTAACATAAGACAATTTTAATTTACATTGCTCAACAATATTTATTTTAATTATATTTTGTTGGTTTGGTTTGAATGTTGTTAACCACAAAGCTACACAATGTACTCTGCCTGGCACGGATATCAAAACCCGATTTTTAGCATCGTAAACCTACAGATATATTTTGTTTCTTTGGTTTATTAAGAGCATATAATTTACTACAAAATACTATTAGTAAGACGCTTTTAAATCAAATTTACAAACATAGTAAAAAATAAGAGCAGCCAACATTTTACCGAGTTGACTTGGCATCAATAATACATCATCATTACTAAAGTTACCAAATTAATTTGATGTAACACGTGGATCATACAACAGTTTGATTTCGTCGGTATTGTTCGAGAAGTCAAGAAATATTTGATTTAATCAAATGCGCTTTCTCCAATAAGAATTTCGTGGTTAGCAGGTTGATGTTTCTATCTATATCATACTTTGTAATGTAGTCCGCAGTTGTAGTGATTCAAAGTAGGTGAAAATCACTACCCTAACTGGGATGTGAACCTAAGCTCCCTAGCTCACGCCAGTATTCTAAAATTAACGCAGATAACATCTCACCTGTATTAACATATTGTTACGTCTCCGTTTGTTAATTAACTTTCCGTAACTTCGTTCCGAGGAAATTTTAACGACACAAGTCTTTACTTAATAAAACTGGTTTATTCTTTCCGAATATAACTTTACCGATACACTCAACTTCAACAATCGCGCTAAACAAACGCTATAACAACGAACGTCAATAATACTTCTGACTGCAGTTCAATTACTCACTATCTATACACCCATTACCTTCTTTTATCCTCGCGTCACGTTGTCCCCTCTTATATATACCCGCCTACCCTATCTAGTAAATACTAGAGCATTCATGAAAAAACAAGATAGTTCTAGAAAATAGAGGGCGCCACACCAGTCACGTGACCTCGATGACGCAACAATATGTTCCTCCTACTAATTTTGAAATACCTACTCATTTGTTTAATCCTCGGAACTTGTGTTAATTAAATTGAATGACTTTATTCACCACCATAAAAATCACAGTTATAACAACTCATTGTCATATCCTATTTCGATAAAGCAGCTTGGCAATTTGTTTAATATGGAGCATATTTCATTTTATTCATTTAATCTTTTGTTTCAGAATATCTGAGACTTTACAAAACACTCTTTGCTATGTCTATAGGCCAAGATTGTCAACTGTAATCATCAAAACTAGATGAAAAGCGTTCCGCACTGACTAAGACATAAACTCAGGACCTCCAGCTCCCACTATTACTCTGCAGCAAATATTCTATCAAATGAGTTATCAAAGTTTTCAGCCCCAGACAAACAATGCATCATAACACAGATGGATAAAGGTATTTGTAATATGACTAATATCTCTTTAAGGGTCAACTAACTGAGAACTGGTAAGATAAGATTTAGCTGTACTCGACCAATGGATCAGAGGTTTTTGAGATAAATAGCAAGATCTGTTTACACAGTTGCACATGTATGTTTGGTTGAATTTCCATGTCTTACAATATAAAATAGTGTTACTTTTCCCCTAGGGTATTAATTATGCCTAAGTAAAGAGATAATGCAGATGTTTGTACAGGTTAATATGAGTTAATCTGTTCTTGAATGTATAATGACAATGATCACTGATGAACGTAATATAGTATTGGGGGATACAATACTAATAGGACTCTGGTATAACTAAAAGTGTGATAGTAAAACAGTTACTTTTATCTTCATTGAGTGCAGAAAAGATTTCTCCTTACTCCAACAGTCTTAAGAGTTATCAAGAGCACTGAAAAATTATAGGGGTGTGGAGAGTTTCTCGAAATTTCAGTTTTACGTAACAATACTGTCGCTAACACTAGCGTTTACGTACACACATAT